>NC_042621.1:17394016-17539016 GCF_901001135.1 Rhinatrema bivittatum
ACAGCAGTACAATAAAGCCTCTATCCATACTGTGTCTGCTATCTGAGTTCAGCCTATCGTAGTGGTTCCCCATGGGGGCCCTCCCCCTGGGCGGAGTCATCTCCACTGTGACCAAGGGTCCACAATGCCACAAACACAACATAACTAATACCAGAAAAGCTGATCACATAACACCGATTCGAAAGGAATTGCATTGGCTACCAATAACATACAGAATCCACTTTAAAACCTTAACATGAATTCATAAAATATTATACGATAAAGTCGAATGGCTCAATGAAACCCTCCATTTTCACACACCACAAAGAAATATGCGCTCAGCAAACTATGGCACACTACACATACCCTCTCCCAAATTTGCACATTTAAATACCGTAAGAGAGCGAGCGTTATCCTTAGCAGGAGCAAACCTATGAGATTCTTTACCATCAGACCTAAGATTAGAGGCACTTCCCTAAACTTTCAAAAAGAAAATAAAGACATGGTTATTCCAGAAAGCTTTCACATAACCAGAACATGGCAACTCTTTCATGACCCTAAATTTTCAGTTTTTAGATTTTATTTCCATGTATCAGATGCCATTTGCTGCATATGATATTTTTAATTTGTTTAGTTTAACTTTTTCTATTACAGTGTCTTTTATTATCATAAGATGTTTTCTTTTTAAAAATTTGTGTTCACTTTATTTAAATGTATTTTAATTAATTATGTAATTCATTGCATATTTATTTAATTGTGTTTTCTTATATTACTATGTTGTAAACCAATGTGATGTTGACACGAGCATCAGTATATAAAAATAAATAAATACATAAATAAATCACTGAAGATTTTCTGCTGTTTTAATTGATGTAAGGTACAAGAGAAGTTGATTTGTACAATGCATTCTCTACCTAGCTTACTGCACTCTCTGCCTAGCTTCTTTGAAGCTAGGTAGAGTGTATTGTACAAATCACAAAGACTTCTTATTGAGCATACAATGAAAGCATACAGTATTCTGTTATCTACATAGATAGATATTATTATTTCCTACCTACTTTTTTTATTATCCATCGCTTATCCATGATTACACTTAGTTTACCATCAGGTTTGTTGAATTTCATTGTGCTCTTTTTTGGAGGGGGGGGGAGGCTGGGCAGAGAGGCACTGAGGCACAGTGGAGAATCCAACAGCTCCTTCAGCCACTGAGAATGAGATATTAAGTAGCGCTGTTCTTGGAAATCTCAACAGAGAGGCCCAGGACTGCACAGACATGGATCCTCTGTTATCTTCTCATCCTTAGAGCTGATTCCTCCAGAACAGGGCTGAGGCATATTGGCATGGCAGCATGGGGAATTTGTATATGTTTGAAATATTTGTAAACCGTTGTGACGGCTAGTGTAAAAACAACGGTATATAAAAGCCTAACAAATAAGTAAATAAAAATAAACAGGGGACTTCCGTTTTCAGTGCTCTCAATCTGGCACTATTCATATGCAGCAAATACGCCAGAATTATTATTTTTTTTTCTGGCATACATTGGAAAAAAATACATTAGCTACAAAACAAAATGTGGTACAACTGATTTACAGTATATTTGAAACTAAGCACGTTTGAATACATTTGAATTTTTCTAGCAAATCTTTACAGCTTCCGAAAATGCTTTGTCTTATAGTGAATGTCAGCACATTTGCTGCCTGGTTATATTCAACTGGAAGGCCTAGTTTCAGTTATATATAAATGTGATTCAAAGTGCTATGGTTTGATTTATTTCTACCAGGCATCTAGCATTGTAGAAAAAAGTTCATCTGAATGCTGTTCAATCTTCCATTTTCTTCCCTTCATACTTTTTCTGAAGTGTGTTTGGATGAATAAGGCAATAGCGGATCAATAAAAGCACTTGTAAGTATCATGCCGGTGTAAGACGGAGAAGACGAGTATTGCAATGACATGAAGGTCAATATTCAACAGGATCTAGCTGGCTAAATAAGGACTTAGCTGTCTAGATCAAAGTCTTTGAAAATTGATCATCCTAACTGACTTCTAAATTCAATCAATTCTAAATTTCACTAGAAGGCTAATTTAGCCAGTCAAATTATGGGCAGGCCTGGGTGTGGGGTTAGAGCAAGAGGGGAGAGAAAGGAAGATGGCACCACCTGCTCAACCTGGCTTATGTCCTTCCTTCCCTCCATCATAATGATCTTCTTTTTAAAATGAACCCTGGCCCCAACCCCTTCCTGCCCTCCCTACTGATCTGCTTTTAAAAAAAACAAAAACCTGTATCTTTTCGCACCCTTCTGCCTGATGCGCTTTATGATTTTAAAAAAATGTACTGGCAACTCTAATCTCCCTTCCGCAGTTCCTCCTGATGTGCTTTGAAAAAATAAACTCCAAGCACCCCATCTCCTTCCCTCCCTTCCTCTCACTGGGGTAGATTTTACAAAATTACGCACACGCGTGCTTTTGTTTGCGCACCAGGCGCAAACAAGAGTACGCAGGATTTTAATAGATACACGCGTAGCCGTGCGTATCTGTTAAAATCCGGGATGGGCGCGCGGAAGGCTGAGCAAAATCGGCAGCCTGAGCGCGCCAAGCCACGCAGCCAGCCTCCGTTCCCTCCGAGGCCGCTCTGAAATCGGAACTTTCCTTCCACCTCCCCCCACCTTCCCCTCCCTTGCCCTACCTAACCCACGACCCCAGCCCTATCTAACCCCCCAGCCCTATCTACCCCCCTACCTTTATTCCAGATGTTACGCATGCTCGAGGCAGGTGTATCTCGCGTGTGCGCGTCATGTTACGGTCCGGGGGCTGGTCCGGAGGCCGCAGCCACGCCCCCGGAATGCCCCCGGGCTGGAACCACACCCACGGCCCCGCCCCCCGGAACGCCCCCGGATGACGCGCCACCGTGACATGCCCCCGACACGCCCCCCCCCCCCCCCAGGAAAGCCCCGGGACTTTCGCGCATCCCGGGGCTTGCGCATGCCGCCGAGCCTATGCAAGATAGGCTCGGTGCGCGTAGGAGGGGTTTGGGGTAGGTTTTCGGGGGTTACGCGCGTAACCCTTGGAAAATCTACCCCACTGTGTTCTTAAGCTCTACCACCAAGCTATTACTTCCTCCCCCCATCAGAAATGTTTTAAACCTGTGGAGATGCTCTAGGATCCTCTGCATTACTCCTGTCCAAATAAAGATAGACTGCTGGTGGGGAACCTTTTCCCTGCCCTGCTAGACAAAAAAATTCCCTGAGGGCAACATTCAAAGGCTGTGTGTTTTAAAGAGTGCTCTATGGCATAACTGGCATCTTTGACTATGGCCCCAGTTGTGTGAATACATCTATGTGCATTTATCAGTTATGCATACAAATGTATGTGCATATCTAGAAAGATGTTCTGGGAGAGGTCAGAATTTATGTGCATATTTTTAATTTTCAATAGGTATGCACATATAGTCCACTAGAAAAAAGGCTTGCACAAAGAGTAGGTGCAAGCCTATGCAGGTTCCTTCTCCCTTTGCAAACTGACATAAAACCTTCAAGACAGAAGTACCCACAGGCCTTACATCTCTCTGCACATTTGAAAATTGCTCGCTTATCATGTGTGCTAAAACCATTTAGAGCATGCTAATGAAACACAATTGTTTTTTATTTTGGATGTCAAATGACGCAAAATGAAACAAAAAAATCTCATCTGTATTTTCCATTTATCAAAAGACTGTACATCCCTAATAGCTGAGTAAAATGAAATAAAAACAATTTGTAACTCTCTGTGTCACATTCATATAATATTTGAATTGTATTTACTTCCGGTACTCTGCTGTGTAGAAAAGGCTATTGCTCTAGGCCAGTATCATATATCCTCAAGACTAGAGATGTGCAGATTTATTCAACACTGAATTGAACCAGGTAGATTTTGATCTGCCTTGACCTCAGTCATAAAAATAAATATTAGGAAATCCAGAGTGAGTTATGTCATAAGAACATAAGAAAATGCCATTTTCTTGGTCTGACCCATACTGGGTCAGACCAAGGGTCCATCAAGCCCAGCATCCTGTTTCCAACAGTGGCCAATCCAGGCCATAAGAACCTGGCAAGTACCCAAAAACTATGTCACAAATGGTTTCTTTATCATAAAAAAGTGTTAAAACTGAAACATACTCTTTCAATGTGCCCATGGGCAGGTATGGTCCAACCTCTCCACAACAATTTTTCACATTTGTATTTCCTTAGAGGGCTGAGGGAGGAGAATGGGGGTAAGAGATAATTAAATAGTTGAAAATTACCATACCTAAGTAAATCTAGACCACAGAGGTGAAAGTAGGAAAATAGTTGATTTGCATGAGGTAAAAATTTATAAGAGAATTACAGATAAAAGATTTTAGTTTTAACCAAAATTTTAGATATTATCAACACATTTATTTTATCAGACTTTTAAGATGTAGAAATAAAAATGCAATTCTCAGAGATGCAATACGTCAAACTGTAGATTCCATCTTAAAATAATTTCTATAATTTCCTCCGGGATAACAGCTTAATGAGCCATAAAAGTTATACAAATTATAATTGTAGATGTTGATGTAGAGAAGAAATATCAATCACCACTTCCTGGGGTCAAGAACAATTTTTCCTTGAAGACCCTATCATTATATCAGGAAGCATTCGGGGATTTGTATATTCTTTCCCTACCTTCCACTAGAGGAATATAATAAATCCAAATGGATGATATAACATCCATAACAAACTGAAGGGTCAAATAAGATGGAATCATGTGTTGTTCTGCTTCAGTTTATATTATTGATAAATATGATAATGTGGGATCATCAGAGAATCAAAATTAGCAAAGAAATTTGTATTCCTAATATATTAGTATTGTTCACTCCAATGACTTCATTTAAAGGTGAATTTTCAAACCGTTATGCATGTAAAATTAGCATAAACATGCGTAAATAGCCTCTACTTGCATAATTTAATAAAAGTCCAAAATATGCATGCATGTTCACTTTTGCATACACATGTATACATGTAATAAAGAGGCAGTCTAAGAGCATTTCTGGGCAGGGCCAACAGTTATGCATGTAAATTGCTATTTTAAAAGACATTTACAGGCGTTGCTTGTGTATTTTTATACCTGCTAATTATTTGGCATGATATTAAACATGTTGTGTAATACTGACTGGATGAGAAGTCTGGGTGAACTGAAGGGAATTCAGTCTGAAAAAAACAGGCAGGTTTCAGGGAACTACAGAAGGACTGGGCAAATAGGTGGACTAATTGGTAAAACTGGTAATTTCATCGATGCACTCATTTAAATACACCAACATATACATACGGAAATCAAAATTTACATGGGTAAGTCCTACTTTACTTTCACATGTAAAATATAAGCACGTATATTTTTAAAATAGGTGGATAAAGAATGCATGTTCAGTGCATTGCATGCATTCATGTGTAAGCCAACATACATGCGCATGTTTCAGGTAGATATATACGCATTTTATAATACGTGCATATGGATTTACTATAAAATACTTTATTAAATCCATCCTCAGTCACACATACATGTATATCCTGCAACGTGCAATTGTTTGAAAATTAACCTTCCTGATTTTAATTGTCATAGCAAACATTTCACTCCTTTTCATTTGTTATGTGAACATCCTCCTTTCAATATTCCAAAACCTTTCTACAGTAATCTCCCAGAGCTGTCTTTATTATGGAGAGGGTTTTTTTGTGCCTTATTTTTAACATTTACTTTTTCCTTTTTATTTCCCTCAGGGTCCAGTGGGACCAGTAAAGCACAATTTACAGTTACTGCAAACTCAAGGCTGTTTTCCACACTCAGGCTGTAGCTTTGGGATTGCAACTTATTTGCTTTTAAAAAAAAATAAAAATTCATATAAAAGATATCATAGCCTTGCAGAAGACTGCCTGCATAAAACATTTTTGTTTATGGAACATGGATAAGCAGTGGAGGTTTTCAGAAGGTCTTCTAATTTCACTAGACAATTGCACTATTTCTCTCCCTCCATGTGGCAGTAATGAAAATAAGTGCAAGGGTGAGCTATAATCACTTATGGGCAGATTTTAAAAAGGCCGAGCACATAAAATCCGGCCCTTATGCTCGTGGCCGGGCCTTGTGCGCACTGAGCCTATTTTCAAAAAGGCCCGGCCACGCGCATAAAGGCCGGCACGTGCATAAGTACGGGCCTTCCTGAAAGGGGCAGGCGAGGGGACATGTTCTGGGCGGGGAGGGGTGGGCCGGCAGCCAGGCTGGGACAGCACCACTGTTCACTGTCCTGAAGACCTGGCTCCCGTTGCACGCAACTTACTTCAGCTCGGGAGCTCGGGAGCTCGGGAGCTGAAGTAAGTTGCGGAAACTAAGGTTAAAAAAAATAAATAAAATCTTGCATTTAGAGGGTGGGGAGGAGAGGGAAAGGGTAGGTAATGGGGATAGGGAAGTTCCCTGCCAGTCTGCTCCTTAATTGGAGCAGACTGGGATGGAACTGAAGAAGGCTGAAATGCTTCGCTTTGGAGGTTTGCTAAAATCTACCCCCCCCTTGCACACATTGGGGCAGATTTTTAAAGGAGCGCGCTACCTGGGGTACATTTGTGCGCGCTACCCGGCGCGCACAAATGTACACCCAATTTTATAACATGTGCAGAGCGGCCTCGGAGGGAACATTCCTTTCGCTCCCCTCCACCTTCCCCTCCCTTCCCCTATCTAACCCACCCCCCAGCCCTACCTAAATCCCCCCTACCTTATTTCAAGGAGTTACGCCTGCCTGCCGGCGCACCAGCCCCCGGCACAGCCATTGTGCCGGAGGCCTCGGTCCCACCCCCGGTCTGCCCCCGGACCGCCCCTGGACCAGTGCCCCACCCAAGACCACGCTCCCTTCCCGCCCCTTTTTTAAAGCCCTGGGACATACACGCGTCCTGGGGCTTGTGTGCGCCGCCGAGCCTATGCAAAATAGGCTTGGCGCGCACAGGGGGTGTTTTAAAGGGTTATGCATGTACATTACGCATATAACCCTTTGAAAATCTACCCCACTGCGCGCACGGATTATAAAATCCAGCAGGCATGTGCGCGCAGCCCAATGATTTTATAACATGCGCATGCCGGCACGCGCATGTTATAAAATCGGCGTGTCCATGTCCGCGTGCCAGGTAGCGCACGCACATGGATGCACGCGCCCACCTTTTAAAATCTACCCCTTAATATTCACATAACAATAAAAAAAATGGTTTTCTCTTGGTAGTATTTCAAATGTGTAAACAGCAAGCACGAATGTTCACCCTGTACTAATATGGCCACTAGAAACCTGTCTGATTATTGCAAAGTAATTTTTTAAATCCTTTACCTTGTTGCACTGTTATTTCTCTGATTCTCTGAAAGTAAGAACTTAAGAAGTTGCCATACTGGGTCAGACCAAGGGTCCATCAAGCCCAGCATCCTGTTTCCAACAGTGGCCACAAGTACCTGGCAAGTACCCAAACATTAAGTATATCCCATGCTACTGATGCCAGTAATAGCAGTGGCTATTCTCTAAGGGCCAGATTTTCAAATGGTTACACGCGCCGGGCCTATTTTCAAAAGGCCCAGCGACACGCAAAAAGCCCCGGGACGCGTGTAAGTCCTGGGGCTTTACTAAAGGGGCGGGAAGGCGCGGGGTGTGGGTGGGGTGGTCTGGGGGCGGGGCAGGGGTGGGGTCAGAGGCCTCCGACACAGCGGCCATTTGTTGCTGAGCGGGGGATCGCGCGCCAGCAGTTGGCGCGCGCAACTTACTTCAGCCCCAGGGCTGAAATAAGTTTTAAAACAGGAAACAAAGAAAAAGGTAGGGGGGAAAGGCCGGGGGGAGGTAGGTGAAGGGAAGGTGGGGTGAAGGGGTAGGGAATGGGGGAAGGCAGCGTGGCTCAGCGCGTGCAAGGCGCACAATTGTGCACCCCCTTGCGTGCGCCGACCCCCGATTTTATAACTTGCGCCTGCCTGGTAGCACACACACCTTTTAAAATCTACCCCTAAATCAACTTGATTAATAGCAGTTAATGGACTTCTCCTACAAGAACTTATCCAATCCTTTTTTAAACCCAGCTACATCTACTCCTACTAGTAAGAGTCACAAATTACACAACATTCACTAGATCCGTTGCTCTGTTGATTGTGATGTCACAATTCATATCATTCACACTACATAAAGTAATTTGAGACACTGCTCAGAACATTGCTTTCTCCAGAGATGAAGAGAAATTGAAAGGGGACTATTAAAAGAATTCCAAAAGTCATTATTCAGCAATACTGTCTTAACAGATGTGGGCTAGGATTTACCATGTGCTGGGTGTACATAGAAATACTGAGAAATGCTCATGGTGAGGCTTTCTTTTATACAAATAGCTAAGACTTGGGATCTGGGGAGATAGTGTTCATAAACCATGGGGAAAGGGACTTTCAGCCATTGCACAGTGGGGACGTTTCAAATCATTGACCAGGTGAAACAAAATAGAAAATTTGTTAATACAAATCAAAAGACAAATAAAATAGGTTTTTTTTTTTTGTTTTTTTTTATATGCAGCTACTTGATCTGGCTTCCCACCACCACTAAACTCCACTACAGCTGAAATTTACAAATCTCTCTAGGTTTTCTCCAATCCGTTACGCTTCTCAGACCAATGTAATCCCATCCGTGATTGGTTGCAAAAAGTCTAAAAGGTTCCCTGAGCAATCCCAAGTCACTCCTGCCCCAGCAGGTGTGTGGTTTGAAATGCTGCTGGCTGACCTTGAGGCCATCATGATTTTATTGTATAGAATGTAACCATACAATATATAAATAACTGTAGGAAAACTGGCACTGGCCTCAAGGCTGACCAATGACATTTTAAACAAGGCACCCGTTGGTGCAGGAGTGACTGTGGATAATTCCTGTCCATTTGGACTTCCTGTGACTCCACAGATGGGGGTATGTAGGGTCTGGGAGGGTGGGAGGCTTAGAGGAGGCTTGTGGGAGGGATTTTGGTTTGTAAATTTTGACAGCACTGGGTTTTTCTGTCACTGCGGAGGCAGGGTATTTGATTTCTTTTTGCTTGTTTTCTTCTTTTCTTTTTGGTGTTTAGTTTATTTCAAATAAACAATGAAAAAAAAAACAAACATCTCAAATTATGAAAAAAAAACCCCAAAAGATAAAACCAAATAAAAAAATATTAAGAGGTCCATATTCACTTACGGGCAAATTTTAAATGCCTGGTGCGCATAAATTCCGGCCATTATGCACGTGTCCAGGCCTTATGCACGCCGGCGAATCTTCCAAGAGACCCAGCCACATGCATAAAGGCCAGTACACGTTCAAGTGCCGAGCATCTTGGAAGGGACAGGCCGTAGGGCGTGTTTTGGGCAGGGGGAGGGGGGGCAGGGATAGAGCCAATGTTTGACCTTTGATGTCCTTTGGAGAGAGGAAACTCACATAAAGATGAGATTTGTACAATATTCTCTCAATCTAGCTTGATGTTACCCAGGTAGAGAGTCCATCAAGCTAGGTTAAGAGATCATTGTACAAATCTCATTGTTGTGTGAGTTTCCTCACTCTGAAAGACATCAGATTTTCACAAGAGTGTACTGTTTGTATGTCTCACTCTGCATGTAAAAGTGGTCCCTAACCCCTATACTACTACTAAACCTCACCTCGAGTTACTAGGTGGGCCTCCTATTAGGAATGTGCATTCGTTTTCAACAAATGTGCAATCTGCAATGCATAAGTTCCTGTTCTTTTTATTCATGGGTTTGCAAAATGCATGGCAATCCCCCACGAATGAAACAAATCATATTAGTTTCATTCTTTTTGTTTGCAGTGATTTCTTAGTGGCCATTTGAAATAGGAGAAGGCCATGTGGGCGTATCCATTGCAACAACCAGCCCTTTCCTGTGAGTCATAAGTGACCTCACAGCCCTGTCACAGAGTGGGTCAGACAGGTTGGCAAGGAGACCAGAATGGCAACGTATCAAAGCTAAGCATTTTTCTAATGCAGCCAATCGCTGCTCTCAGTGCTCTGTGATATTGTTCCTGCTGATGCTGTACTATTTATACCTTACGCACGTGGCGTGCCATGCACTTTTTTCTCGGGTTTTGTCTGGGGAGGTGGCTTTACTCAGAGCTAATCTGAGTGTCTCAAATCTGTATTCAATTGCTATTGCTGCTTGTGCTTGCTACTTTGATAGAATTTTCCATTGAAAAATATATTTGTTCATTTTTGCTGCTGTGCCAGCCAGGCTATTTTACTCCACTTTTTTTTTTTTTTTTATTAAACTCAGACTGTCTCTCCCACTGAGACAAGCTGCCAGCAGTGGCATTTTGCTGCTGATCTTACCCCCCGGGGTAAGTTGCAGGCAGGGTTTGGGTGGTGTGGGTGAGAGATAGTGTGAGAGTTGCAGTGGCTGTCTGGGAGCTGGTATTTTCAAAGAACAAGCAGCATCACTGTAGGAATTGGGCTTGCTCAGGCTTCCAGTCTTTTCCCTGTGTGTGTTTGTGTAGTTTTACACACTCACATATATTGGTACAAAGGTGTTCAGTCACCAATAAAGAAATAATTATTTTAATTTAAATCCTAGTAGGCAGTGACATTTACTGCACTTTTTTTTTTAATTGAACTCAGACTGTCTCTGTCTCTCTCACTGAGACAAGCTGCCAGCAGTGGCATTTTGCTGCTGATCTTACCCCCCGGGGTAGATTGCAAGCAGGGTTTGGGTGGTGTGGGTGGGAGATAGTGTGAGAATTGCAGTGGCTCTCTGGGAGTTGGTATTTTCAAAGAACAAGCAGCATCACTGTAGAAATTGGACTTGCTCAGGCTTCCAGTCTTTTCTCTGTATGTGTGTGTAGATTTACACACTCACATATATTGGTACAGAGGTGTTCAGTCACAAAAAAAGAAATCATTCTTTCAATTGAACTTCCTAGTAGGCAGTGACATTAAATCCATGATGTCAGGGAAAGCTAGATGTGGTTGAATGATTGGGACTGGCTGAGGAGGCACTGGCAGAGGAGGCACTTCAAAAGGCAGTGCCAGTCCCCATTAAAGGTAAAAAGGGAGCTGTTCCAATCTAAAATCTCTGGAGGGGCAGGCATTTCCATCGGGAAAAAACTGAAATTTAAAGATGAAGCACCGCCAACACCTATTTCTGACCCTGTAGTTTTGGAAGTGAGGGAAGGGGAGGCTGAGTCATGCAAGACAAAAGGGCGAAACCCAAAAGCAGCAGTGTGACAGCAGACTCAGTGCTGACATGTAGTGCTAGGGGTGTGCATTTGTTTTCCCTGTATTGGCAATTTGCAATGTATATTGCACTATTCATAGTATTTGTGGGGAAGCGAAACATATTGCGATTCCCCACAAATACACAAATCTTCGCCGAATTATATGGCCACCTAAATAAAAATTTAAACAAAACCCCCACCCTCCTGAACCCCCCAAGACTTACCAAAATTCCCTGGTGGTCCAGCGGGAGGTCCGGGAGCCATCCCCTGCACTCACACCCTCGGTGCCGGTTTCATCATGGCTCTGATAGCCTTTGTCACAGGGGCTACCAGTGCGATTGGTCAGCCCCTTTCACATGGTCATCGGTGCCATCTTGTGCTCCTACCATGTGACAGGGGGCTGACTAATGGCACCGGTAGCTCCTGTGACATAGTATGGGCAAAGGCTATCGGCGCCATTTTGAGTACTGGCATCGGATGGCCGGATGCAGGAGGTCACTCCAGGACCCCCGTTGGACCCCCAGGGACTTTTGGCCAGCTTGGGGGGCCTCCTGACCCCCACAAGACTTGCCAAAAGTCCAGCGGGGGTCCGGGAGTGACATCCGCAATGCCGGCCGTCCGAAGCCAGTACTCAAAATGGCGCCGATCGCCTTTGCCTTCACTATGTCACAGGTACCGACGGTCGGCTCCTGTGACATAGTGAGGGCAAAGGCGATCGGCGCCATTTTGAATATTGGCACCTGACTTCACGAGTGCAGGAGATCGCTCCCGGACCTCCAACAGGGGTCCGGGAGCGACCTCCTGCACGCGGGCCGTATTGCCAATATTCAAAATGGCGCCGGCGCTACTTTTGCCCTCACTATGTCGACATAGTGAGGGCAAAATGGCGCCTACTTTTGCCCTCACTATGTCGACATAGTGAGGGCAAAAGTAGCGCCGGCGCCATTTTGAATATTGGCAATACGGCCCGCATGCAGGAGGTCGCTCCCGGAACCCTGCTAGACTTTTAGCAAGTCTTGTGGGGGTCAGGAGGCCCCCCCAAGCTGGCCAAAAGTCCCTGGGGCTCCAGCGGGGGTCCGGGAGCGATCTCCTGCACTCGTGATGTCGGGTGACAGGAACCAAAATGGTGCCAGTGCTACCTTTGCCCTGTCATATGGTAAGGGCAAAGGGCCACCGGCACCATTTCTATTAACGAAGCCGTGGCCTGAGAGCAGGAGATCGCGCCGGGCCCCCCCCCCCCCCCCACTGGACCCCAGGTAATTTAAAACATTTTGGGGGGCTTTGGGAGGGTGGGGGATTTGTTTTAAAGGGTCAGGGTGGGTTTTAGGGTTGTTTTGGTGTGCCGGTTTTCCCACCCTCCCCCCTCCCCGATTTACGATTTTTTGCCGATAAATTGGGGGAATTGCTATTGTATCGCGGCTCTAACGATTTTTGACGATTTAAAATATATCTGACGATTGTTTTAAATCATCAAAAAACGATACACATCAACAGCAAGGTAGGCGATCCAATAGCGCCGTAAGGAAACAACAAAGAAGTGGATGCCACAAAGAAGTCTTTTTCAATTCTTTAATGGTTGAGACGTATGAAACTTGTTAAAAATTGGATTTGGGATACGTATTCGTCGGGGCCCAGATACGTTGCATTCGTTCAATGGTGCCCCGATACGTTGATACGTGCATTCGTTTTCCAGTTCCCATTAAAGTCAATGGGGTAAGTATTTGTAGCCTATTTTTGGCTGCAGAATTGGGGTTTTATTATCAATTTTGATGAAACGTCGGGGAGCAATCATCAGAACAACAAAACAGCTCCAAAGTACTTAGACTGTGGTAAAGTGGCACCAACGTGGCATGAATAGGCTAAGGTACTTTAAAGGGGCAAAGGGGTACCAGGAGTGGCAAGAAGAGTGCTTTAATAGAGACACAAAGCAGCAGCGAGAGTGTCAAAAACACACCACAGCTTCAAAAAAGTGCACTGATAAGAGATGAATGAACCCTCGAAGGCAGCACGACAGGCAAAGCGGCAAGACAAGTGGCATCAACATCCTATAGCACAATGAAGGAGGAACATAGCAAGCAGGAATAGCTCCAACACACTGAGCAACCATGATAGTGGCCAGAACACCACAAGGAGTTGAGTGAGTCATCTGGTGTATGGCAGCAAGGCACAGAGGCAGAGCATAGATACAGGCTGGCTACACCCGGGCAGAGTTCCTTTTCCTTTGTGCAGGAAGGGCTCCCTAGAATGGGTTCTCCCCTAAAGTGGGGTGTTTTTCCATTGGCATCTACTGAGCTCTCACTGGTCTTTTAACATCTGGTGGAGTTAGCAGATATACAAAAGAGAATTTTCAAGGCCGAGGAGGAGGAGGTTACCATGTAAACAGCGGTTCAACATGGGTCAGAGGGTAGATACAGGCTGGCTACACCTGGGGAGAGTTCCCTTTCCTTTGAGCCAGGAAGGGCTCCCCAGAATGGGTTGGCCCCTAGAGTGGAGCATGAGTCTTCAAAGCATGGTGACCTGGAGCAGTGTCTCACTGTGAGCATGGTCTCACTGCATTGTGTTTGCCACAGTCTAAGTACCTTGGAGATCTTTTCTTGCTCTGAACATGGGTCAACAGGTGGTAAGAGATAGGCTGCAACAACGGGGAGAGTTCCCGTTCCTTTGAGCAGGAAAGGGCTCCCTGGAATGGGTTGGCCCATAGTGTGTATAATGGTACAAATTGTTATGATTTAAGCATTTGCAAACAGATCATGACTTCATAAGCAAGATGGAGGAAGTTATCTTCTCTGCCCTGAAACTAAAGAAAACTGTTTATTTTATTTAAGGATCCTTGCTGTGAAGGATTACTAGTTTGAATTGCCAGAGACTGAGGTTTCCCTTTGCAATGAGTCTTCCGCCATTAGTACTGGACATAAGGCCTGGACGAACAGGCACATCAATTGAGGATGGAGACAATCGCACCTAGGGACATAAGGCCTGGATGGACAGGCACAGCAGTCAAGGACAGTGGTCAATGCCACATAGGGACATAAGGCCTGGATGGACAGGCACAGCAGTTGAGGACAGAGGTGAATCCCACATAGGGACATAAGGCCTGGACGAACAGGCAAAGCAATCAAGGTCAAACCCTTGTAGGGACATAAGCCTGGACGAACAAGCACAGCAGTCAAGGACAGAGGTCAAACCCTTGTAGGGACATAAGGCCTGGATTGACAGGCACAGCAGTCGAGGACAGAGGTCAAGCCCACATAGAGACATAAGGCCTGGATGGACAGGCACAGTAATCGAGTACAGTCAATCCCACCTAGGGATATAAGGCCTGGACGGACAGGCACAGCAGTCGAGGACAGAGGTCAAGCCCACCTAGGGACACAAGGCCTGGACTAACAGGCACAGCAGTCAAGGACAGAGGTGAATCCCTTGAAGGGACATAAGCCCTGGACGGACAGGCACAGCAGTCGAGGACACAGGTCAAGCCCACGTAGGGACATAAGGCCTGGATGGACATGCAAAGTAATCGCGGTCAAACCCTTATAGGGTCATAAGGCCTGGACAAACAGGCACAGCAGTCGAGGGCAAAGATTAATCCCATGTAGGGACATAAGGCCTGGATGGACAGGCAAAGCAATCGAGGTCAAACCCTTGTAGTGACATAAGGCCTTGACGGACAGGCACAGCAGTCGAGGATAGAAGTGAATCCCACGTTGGGACATAAGGCCTGGACGAAGAGGCAAAGGAATCAAGGTCAAACCCTTGTAGTGACATAAGGGCTGGACGGACAGGCACAGCAGTCGAGGATAGAAGTGAATCCCATGTTGGGTCATAAGGCCTGGACGAACAGGCAAAGTAATCAAGGATCTGCACATCTGAGGTATTTCTACACTACTGTGAGAATTCCTGACATACCCCGCTCTTCGGGCCACTACCGGATCTTCACATCAGAGGTATTACCCTTGGGTATACCCCTCTGCTCAGAACTATACTTATACTGCAGCTCCTGCTCCACGGGCTGTGCCGTTCTCTTCTCTGAATAAAGAGTCTTTTCCACAGCTGTGTCTGACACCACTGAGACCGCACCTACTGACAGTGAAGCTCACATGGCTCCTCTCTCTGGGTAGAGACACCTCTCACCTCAGCCCAGGATTCACACTCTTACAAATAACACCTCCTAAGTCTAGATGTGCTCAATAGCAGGTCTAGACTTAGCCAGTTAACTTATCCTGTTAAATATAAATATCTACCGGCATATGCCGGTGAGGTATCTCAGTAGTGGTAATGAGATGGTAGTTCGAGGTGCAGAAACCCCAATGAGGGGCCTGTAGCAGTGGTGCAGTAATGACCTGCAGCACAGGGTATCCTGGAGTGGTTCCTCCTGGGATGATGCAATAGTGGCCCGAGGTACAGGGTACACCAAAGAGGATCACCCAATGAGGCTTGGTATAGTTGAAGTCCTTATCAGTAAGGTTTTCACAGGAGATAGTTCCAGGAGAGGTCCCAGGGAGTGGGACAGATAGAAGTACAAGGCAGGAAGACCCTCTGAGGAGCAGATAGCCAGAGTCGAGGCAGGGCCCCCGAGGAGTGGATACCAGAGTGTCTCACGCCAAGTGAAGAACCTGGAACTGGAAGTCCAAGGATGGAGCGGAATTCAGCAACGAGGGAACTCCTTGCTAACTCATCAAACTGAAGGGTCAGCCACCTTAAATACAACAGATGGATGATGTCATCCGGAGGGGACATCCCTGAGGTTCCTGCCATGATGTGTACAAAGGTGGCCTGTGCGTTCGTGCGACTAGGTAATTCCTGAAACAAGATGGCAGTTGGCAGTGCCACGCCATCCTCGGAATGCCAGTCTGGTCGGGAGTGGTTGGCGGAGACCGCCATTCTTCCAAGAGATGACAAGGCAGCAAAGAAAGAGGTGAACATTAGTGGTCGCAGCTGACTGTGACTGATGGGTGTAACAGGAGGATAACACTTATCTGGCTAAGTAGTGTTTTGCATTTGGATATTAAGTGGCATCATCATGCAGCTGAATATCCTTGTAACTTGGCCAGATACGTGTTATCCGGCTAACAGGGTCATTTATCAAATAGCTATAAGGTGTTTTCACATGCATTAAGCCCTTTTAAAGCCTGCAAAAGCACCATAATGCATGGTGTGATGCAAATCAGAATAAAGGGAGGAATGTGATTTGTGACTGAGTTAACAATTTTGCAAAGCTTTAACTACACCTTTTTCATTAGTGTTAAGCCATATGATAGGGTTTTATCACAGATGCTGTTTTGAACTGGAGCCAGCCTGGGGGGGGGGGGGGGGGGGGGGGGAGAGAGAGAGAGAGAGAGGCCTTAGCTGGCTACCCATTGAATATTTACCCCCTGAAGTCAAAGATAGAAATCTGCAAGTAAAGAGAGAGAGAGAAAAAATAGTAGTCAAAATCAGTAAATAACTATGGGAACAATGCCTGTTAATATGTCAGCCTTATTAATTCTGATAACGTTTTTTTTTCATGTTTTAGATTTTTGGGTTGTGGTTTTATTCAGAGAAGTAAGTGTTACCAATTTTGATGGCTAATTACTTGGGGTTAAAAGTTGCATATACCTCCCTGTCAATGCGAATGGCTGTAGGTGAACTTCTCTTTCTCCCCTCTTACGCTATCCTTCTGCCACCCATCCCATTTCCTGTTTTCCTCTATAGATTTATTATAGAGCAAGGATTCAGTGCTTACAGCTCTACCCTATTATGCTTGTTAATCCATCTTTGAGTTTTTCAATCTTTTCTCTGATTTCTATCAATGCTTATTTATCTTTCTATCTTGAGTAGATTATAAGCTCCACAGAGCAGGGGCTAATCTCTTATATATGTATCTGTACCAAACCATATACATCATGAAGCACTATAGAAATATTTAATAGTAGTAACCAGTAAAATATAGTAGGTTCTCATGAGCAGCATCTAACACATTAAACTGCCTCAATAAGAGGAAAAATAATTCAGATAATAGTATCCTTACAAACCATTCACAGTTACTGAACTGATCTCATGTAAAGGGGAGAAGCATAGCAAAACTAACTGAGCTTTCTAAGGAAAATTAGAAAGCCGTCGTGGCTTTCAGAACATGTAGAGGAAATGTTTCCATAGTAATTTACCTGGGTAAATAGGCAATTACCTTAGCAAATTGGCCTGGCTGGAAATTGCCCTCTTCTCAGTGGCTAAATCTAGCAGCTTTGTCTCACTTGGTTGCTAGATTTCAGCTTTGGGCAAAAGTAGGTGTTGTGGGGCAGAGGGTGAGGTTGGACGGGAAAATGCATGTGCGCATGACTGCATTTTCAATTATGCATGCCTAATTTTGTCTCAGTCTTCTAAGCATGGTAAAAGTGGCTGCAAACGCTATGCATACTTTTCCACCAGGGACCTACTAGCTAATTTGCAAAGGGAAACTGTGCAAGTCCCAATATAGGTCTCTGGGGCGCTCCACTGTTCGTATCTCTCTCTTTTTGTGACTATCTACCTTATCGTTTGTCTATTTGTTTTACCTGGCAATATAATAAAATGTTTCCTATACTATTCAAATGTGTATCGGTAAATTACTCAGGAGGCTTTAGTTTTAGTTATTGCTTCAGTGATTTATTGGGTAAACATACACTGTACCTACCTTTATATAGCAAACATGCATCAGTACTCCTGATGCCATGATCATTTGTTTTACAATCTATAGCTTCCAAGAAATGCTCAACTTGATTTAGATGGCACTAAAAGAAACCTTGCTTTTCTAAACAATATTTCAGTTCTTCCGTATATATATTAGGGAACCTGCATTCGAACATCTCCTTTTCTGCTAGTACTAGGATTCTCATCTCTGAGGGAAAAAAAGAAAATAGAACAAAGGGGGTTGGAATATATTAAGCTGACCTCTCGTTCCCTTGATAAAAAAAAAAAAAAAGCAACACCAAGAAAAATTAAACTGATGAAACTAGTTGCAAGGGAATTGGGCAGAGGATGTGAAATCTCCTATAGTTTGTACAGCAATGCATAGAATAATTTCCTGAAATGTGGGGACAGAGAGAATGAGAAGAAACTTAAAGAAAAGCAACGGTGACCCCTAGGGCCACATTCCCCCTGCTGTTTTCCTTTTCCCCAGAGACACAGACTGTGAGATGGGCATCATCAAATCGGCTTCCTGACTTCAGCTAACTGCATTATAAAGTTTCCAGAATTATATTCTTTCTCCCTACGCTCCTAGTGCTGTGTGGTATTTTCTGCTTCCTGTTTTGAAGTAAAAAGAGCCCCATGAGTTGAACGGCAAGTAATATTTATCTTTAGGTTTGTCTTATTTTG
Organism: Rhinatrema bivittatum; assembly: GCF_901001135.1. Taxonomy (NCBI): domain Eukaryota; kingdom Metazoa; phylum Chordata; class Amphibia; order Gymnophiona; family Rhinatrematidae; genus Rhinatrema; species Rhinatrema bivittatum. The sequence continues at coordinate 17,412,555 of NC_042621.1, forward strand.
AACATAAATGCCATACTGGGTCAGACCAAAGCCCATCAAGTCCATCTCCAACAGTCACCATTCAGGTTACAAGTACAAATCAGGATCCTGATGAATAGCTTCAGTCCTTCGTGCTCATAACCAGAGAGAGGCCATGGCTTCCACAGATCTGCATGGCTAATACTGATTTATAGGCTTTTCCTCCAAAAGCTCACCTAAACCCTTTTTTAAACCCAGCTGTGCTGACTGCTTTCACCACATGCTCTGGCAACTAGTTCCAAACTTTAATTGTGTGCATAGTGTTTTAAATGTGTTACCTATCAGCTTCCTGGAGTGTCCCCTGAGTACTATAGTAAATAGGACATGCTGACCCCCACATTTATTTAGTGTGTACCCACTAACAAAAAAAAAAAATGGCTGTTCCAGTGTAGGTGTTGTGTGCCCACAGAGCTTGGATATTAACATGTGGGCTGGTGTCCCAGTACAGGACTTCAAGGATCTGCAGTTCCAACTTCCTCTACTGACATTAAGCACCTGGGATTGCAGGCTTCTCTGTTGGGAGGCCGGGGAAGAGAAGACTTCTATCCAAGGTCTTGAGCGTTGTTAAGACAATCTTCAGGCCTCACAGTAATAATCATGCTGGAGATTGATAATGGTTCCAACTTATTATTAGTAATTGATTGAGTTTTGTTGAAAATGTACATTTGTAATTATTTCTTGTTCAATATAGTCCATTTATACTTGTAGTTTTGAATAAATCTGTCTTTATAAGTTGATTTAATTTTTTCTTTCATTTATGATCTTTTCCAATTGTAGGGATAGTTTTAAAGCTTCCTCCCAGGATTGGTGGATAGGATAATTAAAAGCAGTTTAGGTGACATCAATTAAATTCCATTATCTCATACTTTTATCCAGATGTACAGAATTTACCTCTTGTGTCTTATTCAACCTCCTCACTATCCTTGATGGTACCTGGAAAGTACTGCCCCACTCCTCTCTTCACTATACAGATGATTTATAAACGGTTAACATCAGGTGGGTGCCACTGGTCTTCTTTAAACCTATCTTCGCTGCCTCCGAGGGATGAAAGGCAATTCATTCCTTCAATGACCTTTAAAGAGTTATAGGGGTCGATGTAGTAAGACTGGTGCTGAAATCTGCACTGATTTTTCAGTGTGGATTTTTTGGCATGCACGACAAAAACCAGTGGCAGCGAAGGATGTAATAACAGCTGCATATGCTAATTAGATAGTTGCAAAAAAATCCACATACACCAAACACACGCACCATAATGTGCAAAGTAACGTGCGCTCATGGCCCTGTGTAGTAAATCGCACAGAAACCCATGTGAACACCCATCAGTGTGTTATCACCCATGATTGATTCTTGGGGAGAAAGCCTTTCTTTTTTAAAAAAAATGAATACATTATTGGTACAGATGTCGATGTGAAGGTGGCTAGAACAATATCTAACCCCTTCATGATCGGACTCCGACCACCGGCGAGACCATGAAATGCAGATCGGTGATTCTGCCTCATCAAGAAGCTGCCTTCTCTCTACCAGTTCTGTCCACTGCTTGTCTGACCCACAAAAGCATCAAAAATATGGTCTCCACACCAGTACTTTCACTTCTGCCCTGATCCTGGCGCTAAAAACCCACACTAACCCGATCTCCCTGTTAGTGCGGCTCCCTGAATTGCCCATGATTAAATAATAACTTCCTTTGCATGTCATTAGCATGAACTCGTGCAGAAACTGCCATGGGTTTTTCTAAAACGGGTGTATGCATGTGTTTTTCCCACGCTGAATGTTATTACAGTACCGGCATGAGACTAGCATGGGAAAAACATGCACAGAAACCCGCACAAAAACCCGCAGCAGATTTGCGCTGCTTATTACATAAGCCCCATAGAATCTCCTTGATTTATCGAATTAGAGAATATCCTTCATGAAGTTAAATATTCAGTTCCTGTATCCTTGGGGATCTAAGGTAGATGGTAAAAATAAAACCAAACCATAATGAAAATTGAGGAAGGAAGGGTGGATTATACTTTCTTCACTCAATATAGGAAAAAGGGTAAAATCAAGCATCCTTAAATATGGAAAAAGGCACCCCTCTACCAATCCAGTTCCAGGACTCCTTCTATTAGAGCTAAGTGCCCTTTCCCAAAACAAAACACAACAAAACTAGGAACAGGAACACAGACATTTTGCCTTCTATAAGGGCTAACCAAAAATCCACACTTCAGCATGGAGTCACCAGTTTTTATGGAATCAGGGCTTCACCATTTAAGCCTGCACACATGGGGAGCTGCACCCAACCAAATCTACTTCTGACCGCGTCCTGCACATATGATATAATCTATCTTCTTAGTAGAGACCCATGATACATATAACAATGGGCGCTCCATCCTCTTGAGAGTTCTCCCAACCTCTCCGCAGGCCTCCCCTCCATTTCAGCAGCAAGGGGCTGGTGTGGTCTAATCCACTGTCAGAGCACTCATGTGGAGAAGGGTATCAGGCCACAGCAGATCCTTGCTCTAGATTTAATGAGAATAAATCAAGCCACAGCACTCCTTGCTCTTGACTCGGGGTTGGAGCTGAGAGAATGAAATCCCCTGTGCTCACCGACCCTTTCACTTTGTTCCATTTACTGTGTGAGATATTGACATACACCTTGGTTTTCTGCTAGTCTCTTCCAGGTAGCATGCATGCAATTTTGCTCATTCATCCGAGACAGTCCATTTTAACAAGTGTTCAAAAAACATTAGTGCATCACACATTAAGAATGATTTTAGTGTGCATGCAAAAAAAATTGCTTATAGAGTGTGGACTAAAACATTTTTAGTAGGCACTGTGGTGCATAGGCTCCATTGACTCTTACAAGCACAAGTAATAAATGAATGCCTTTCTTTAAACAAACAAATAAAAAGTACAATTCATAATTTATTCTGGATGCCTACATTCAAAGTGCCGGCATCTAAAACATGTGAAATAGTTGCAAGTTGCTGGACATTACCGGCTGTGGTAAAAATGGTCGATTTTGCTCTGCATGAAAATGTGGGGTTTTCTTTTTTTCTTTTCATTGACTGGCATTGTACTGAGTCATAATCTTCTGGAACTAACAGTGAATCTGTGAAATGCCAGCATAAATAACATCTTTAAAAATGTGTCATGCATAGTTTAAGTAGAGTTCTAGAGCCATAAAACTTGGCAATAACCAAGCAAAAATTGTGTAAAAGCTTACCCTGGTAATTAATTAAGTTGGAAGAAACACAAACTGCAATGTAGCTGGTGATAGAAACAGAATATTAAACAATCTTAACATCTTGGTAATAGTTGAACATTGATGGATTTCCTTGGTTTTGCTTTCTTACAGAACATTATGAATGCTCTATATCCAATTGGAATAAATGGACACGTGCAATGAACTTTTTATGATAACAATAATTATTTTTTAGCATAATCAGTGAGGCAGACTGTGTATGATAGTGATGGGGGAAAAGACAGATTTCTTTTTCTTTCATTCGCTGTATGATCTGGAGCAAGTCATGTAATCTTCCTTTGTGCAAGCTTCAGTTTTAAGCTCTTCAAATCTCATCCTCTGCCTTCCACCCCATCCATAGTTCTGGTTTTTAAGAATATTTTTATTTATAAAATGTATGAATCGTTTCATAGACCTTACCATAAGAACTGTCTAAGCATTGTACAACAAAATAATACATACATACAATAATACGTACATACAATAATATCCCCAAAGAATATTTATGAGACATATTGTGTAGACGGCGTGGGGGGAGGGGAGTATTTACCAATAGGAATGTGCATTTGTTTAAAACAAATGGGTATAAGGAAACTAACTGGATCCAATTAATTTCTTTTGGGATACACGAAATGAATTGAAAGGGACCCCCAAATTAAATGAATCATTTTCATTTCATTTGTTTTGAAATGAAAGCTTTCTATGAGCCATTAAAGTCAATGGCCACATTGAAATCCATGGGATGGCAACAGATATACAGTTAGGAATTGATAGAAGGTATAGAGCAGCCAGATAGCAGACATGGGTTGGATGGAGATGTTGTCAAGGAGATAACAAAGATGAGGTATCTCAGTGACTTATTTTTCCAATTCAACCTAGCGCTGGGCACTGGATCCAGTGTCAGTGATCTTGAAGACTGAGCATGTCTGAGATTTGCTGAGCTTTCCTTCTGAAGGCATTCGTCTGTGATGGATGCTGTTTCGTCATCTCTCTCTGAGCTGCTACTGACTTTGCTTCTGTCTGGGCAGTGGCCCATGGCACTGTGGGCAGTGGGCAGATGATAGGTGAGCAGCACTGTGCAGAGACTGAAGCATACCAGGCTGTTTTGTGGAGCCTTTCACTAAGCCACAGTGTCAGAACTAGTGCACACAGTGTGACACTCAGGGCAGCATTGTTTCCATGTTCCCTGCACACACACATTATTGTGGCACGCTCAGCAGGCATACAGTCAATTACTGAACTACTGTAAAATATAAAATAATTTTAGTATCCAAAATCAATCAATCTTGGAGTTCACTTTTCTACTGTACCTTGCTGTCGTACACCAGACCTTACACCTTGCTTGTCTGGGGGGGCTGTTTTGCACCTCTCGTGTTGATTTGGATTCTTGAAGCCACTCTTTCTGCTGCTTGACCCTTTTATCAGTGCCTGCCTTGGATTTGTTTTCCCTGCTACCTTTTCTGCTTTCTTCTCCCTTAAGTTGCTGATACCGCTTTTTGTGCCAGGTTGCCACCCAATATGACATCAAGGGTTAATGCAATTCTTGCTAGTGCCCTCTTTTGGAGCCTTGGGGTGTTATTCTCACAATTGCTTTCTTCTTGGTTTGCTATACTGGGTTGTTTTGTCCACAGAACAAAAAATTGAAAAAACCATACCACGGCACGGCACCTGTTCTATAGTTCTTACTTTTCTCTTACAGTCTCACAAGGAGGACATTGTGAGACTGGAAAATTGGGCATCCAAATGGCAGATGACATTTAATGTGGACAAGTGCAAGGTATTGCATATAGGGAAAAATAACCCTTGCTGTAGTTACAAGATGTTAGGTTCCATATTGGGAGCTACCACCCAGGAAAGAGATCTAGGATTCATAGTGGATAATACTTTGAAATCGATGGCTCAGTGTGCTGTGGCAGTCAAAAAAGCAAACAGGAATTATTAGGAAGGGAATGGCGAATAAAACGGAGGATGTCATAATGCCTCTATATGGCTCCATGGTGAGACTGCACCTTGAATACTGAGTACAATTCTGGTCGCCGCATCTCAAAAAAGATATAGTTGCAATGGAGAAGGTACAAAGAAGGGCAACCAAAATGATAAAGGGGATGGAACAGCTCCCCTATGAGGAAAGGCTGAAGAGGTTAGGGGCTGTTCAGCTTGGAGAAGAGACTGCTGAGGGGGGATATGATAGAGGTCTTTAAAATCATGAGAGGTCTAGAATGGGTAAATGTGAGTTTACTCTTTCAGATAATAGAAGGACTAGAGGGTACTCCATGAAGTTAGCATTTAGTACATTTAAAACTACTCAGAGAAAATTATTTTTCACTCAACGCACAATTAAACTCTGGACTTTGTTTCCAGGGGATGTGGTTAGTGTAGTTAGTGTAGCTGGGATTAAAAAAGGTTTGGAGAAGTCCATTACCTGCAATTAATCAAGTTGACTTCGAAAATAGCAACTGCTATTACTAGTATTAGTAGCGTGGGATATACTTAGGTTTTGGGTAATTGTCAGGTTCTTATGGCCTGGATTGGCCACTGTTGGAACAGGATGCTGGGCTTGATGGAGCCTTGGTCTGACCCAGTATGGCAATTTCTTATGTTTCTTATGTCTCAGCCCACCCTGTTGAATAGTTGATTAAACTGGGGTGGGTTGTCCAAAAAAAATCCCTCATTCAGAACAATGAAATACAGAACAATTTAAAAGATGCTCAGAATTAACCATTTCAACGTTCTGAATGTGATAACAGTTAAGAGTAGTGAAAGAGATTTCATGCAAAACCAGAAAATAAGGACATGGAACAGCCCGAGATCAGTTAAATAATATCGTGAATGGTTTCTAAATAAAGAAGCCCTCACCACTTTCCAGGAAAACCACACTACATTAGAGAAACCATTTAGATGTCCTATATGTGGCAACATTCTCCTTCAGAAAGTCCATTCCTCAAGAAAATCAAAATTCTACCCAGCACCTTGGGGTTCTTTATGCCACTCAGCCTTGCTTCCATGCCCAGACCTTACACCTTGGGTTCTCTTTGCCACTGTGCCTTTCTGTGTACTCCAGACCTAATATCATGAGTTGTTCTTACCAGTCAGGGGGGATGTTTTGCACCTCTCATGCTGTTTGGTGTCTTGAAGCCACTCTTTGTGCTCCTTGGCTCCTTTATCAGTGTCTGCCTTTGGGTTTTTTCTGCCATCTTTTCTGCTTTGCACCCCCTCCGTGCACGCCTAGGATACTGATGCCATTTTTGGAATCAGGTTGTCATTAGGGATGCCATCAGAGGTTCATGTTACTGTTTCTGGTGCCCTCTTTTGGAGCCTTGGGGTTTTCTTCCCACTTTTGCTGCTTTCGGCTCCTTTCACGGTGATTTGAAGAACTGCCAATGCTGGTACCCTTTTGCCCCTTTATGGAGCCTTAGGCTATTCATTCCAATTTTGGTGCCACATTCCACAATATTTCTAGGTATCCTGGAGTTCTGTGCCCCTTCTGATAATTTTCTTCCCACAAATTCTAAGACTATTCATTAGAAAAACCCCCATTCTGGAGTCTAATATAGGCTGTAGTGCTTCTACCATTGATTTTATTGGGAAACAAAAATTCAAACTAAAAAAACATTTTTTTTTAAACTAAAGAAACAAATTGGGGGTCTCCACATAATTAATTCTGAAACTAAATGAAATTTGTACTGCTACATATCCCTACTTACCAGTGGGATTTCCTGAGGGTTATTGGCCCATTTTTGCAAATGTTTGCTATAGATACAATGAACTCCCTAGCAAACCCTTCATGAGAAATTTAGCTAGAGGGCTCATCCAAAAAAGATAACCACGACTTTGAGGTATAGTTATCTATTTTTTGCAAAAACTGGCTTGAAGATGTCTTGGCTCACTGGTTTCACTGAATTCGGAATTAATGAGCTGCTTTTCTATGATCTAGCATCACAGCAGCTTATTAATTCAGAATCTGAGTAAACTTTCCAATGTAGCAGACTATGCGTGAAAGTTTGCCATTTGTGAAGGGGAGAATTTACAAATGTATTCACAAAAGGGGTCTAAGAGTGAAAACATGCAAAATGCCAAAATGTCAAGGGGGTTTTTTTTGTGTGTTTCTGTGTGTTTTGTTAATGTGTTTGTATGCAGGCTTCTTTTGTGAAATACATGTATGCTTTGGTACATAGGCTTCCAAGTTTGTGAATTGCCTTGATTTGCATATCTGGTTATCTAGGAGTGGGGGCGGGGGGGGGCAGTTAGATGAGTCTTTTGAGGATAAAAATGATAGACACTGATCTACAGAGATATATGATATGATGGCTTTATTTTGGTAATTTATTTATTTGCATGAAAATGCTATTAACCAAAATGACATGGCTGGTGAACCAAAGTCCCATCCAATACTATTCTAATAAGCAGGGATGGTAACTTTAAAAAGAGCTCACACGTGCCTATATAAACACATATATGGGCACAAGCACACATTTGCTATAATTTTATATCATGCATGTAAGGGCTTGTGCATTACATAAAATATGCTAAGAGGTAGATCTTAAAAGCCCAGTGTGTGCATCAATGCAGGGATGTGTGCACAAATCAGAATTGCATGCACTAACTGGATTTTAAAAGCTGCCAGATAAAAGTGTATCACCTGCTGCACACACATCTTACTTGAATTCAGAAAGGAATGTGTTATGGGCATGGTCTGTGTGGGTATTTCAGGGCACATGCACGTAAATACTTATGTGAACAGGTCCTTACCTTCCTCCGCCCTGGAAGTTCCGTGACGAGGCATGGCATTTTTCGGGCCTTCTCAGCCCTCTCCGCGGCGGCATCTTCATGAAGGAGCCACTGCCGAGCTCTTCTCCCAAACTCCGCCCCCTTAGGCACGCGCCACCACGCAAGGGGGGGGGGATTTGAAGACTCAGTGGTGCGAAACCGCAGCCGGCCCCTGATGACGTCAGACGCCAGCAGGTATTTAAAACCCGGCGTCTGACTGAAGACTTTGCCTTGCAACAGGGTTCACTCTCCAGAGTTGCTAGTTGCTCGTTCCAGCATTCCTGCTTCAGTTCTTGCCTGTTCCAGCTCCCATGTTCCTGCTCCAGCCTCCACTCCTGCTCCAGCCTCCATCCCTGATCCAGCCTCAACTTCTGTTCCAGCCTCTGCTCTTGTTCCAGCTTCCGCTCCTGCTCCAGCTTCCTCGCCTGTTCCAGTCACCACCTTCTGTCTCAGTACTACCTTGACCTTTGGACTGACTTCCTGGTTTCTGATTCTGGTTCGTCTCTTGTTTTCCTTGCCTGCTGCCAGCCCAGACCTTCGGACCGTTCTCCACTCTGCCGGGCTTCTGTTCCGGGAGACTGTTCCTAAGTCCCAGTGGCCCGGGTCCTCATGGGCTCCTCCCGGGGGGATCGCGGCTTCCAGTGGAGAAGCTCCTGTCTGGCCTCCTGGCTCCATGCCGCCTCCCGGCCATCTCATCTCTGCAGAGCTCTCCTCTCATCTACTCATCATCCGTACGGCCGGCCCAAGGGTCCACCAACCACAGCACTAACAATTTACAAGGCCATGACCCGGCGGACATTTTGGGACTACAGGCCATTCCTGGAATGGCACAACGTTTGCAGTAGCAACAGCACTACCTGGACGTACTGGCAGCCACCGTCGAACGGTTGGCCAACCGCTTGGATGCCACTCCTCATGGGGCGCCTCCAGTGTATCTTCCAGCCCCTGTTCCGGGGTCTACCGCACCCACTCAATTGCCAGCTCTGCCTCGCTACACGGGTGAGGCCAAGAACTGCCGAGGTTCCTGAATCAATGCTATATAAGATTCTCACTCCTGCAAACTGTTCCCCACCAATTCGGTGAAGTAGCTTACATCCTGTCCCTATTGGATGGAAAAGCTCTAAGCTGGGCCTCACCAATGTGGGAGCGCAATGATCCCATGTGAATAATCTTCAGCAATTTGTGTTCAATTTCAAACAGATGTTCAACCGAGCCTGCACGCCTTTTACTGCTACTTTGGAACTAATTACAGCTATGACAGGGCCACGATCCTTAGCTGACTATGCCAAGAGTTCTGTACGCTGGCCACAGAGGGTAGGATGGCGAGAAGACAGCTTGCATGGTGTCTTTCTGGAGGGGCTATCCGCATGCAATCAATAATGAGCTGGCAGCCAGAGACCTTCCAGATGATCTGAACAGTTTGATCGATTTGGCAGATCGAATTTACACCGCCGTCTTCAACAAAGTGCTAAGGAGGGTCGTCCACCACGGAGGCAAGTCTCGTTGGCTCCTGCTTTCTCTAGGCCCTCTGATGTCTCCTCCTTCCAATTCGGTTCCTCATTCTGATATTTCTGCAGAAGAAACCCATGCAACTGGGATGGACTCCTTTGACTGCAGAGGAGAGATGACGCGTTGAACATTGGGCCTCTGTCTATACTGCAGCAGTAAGGGCCACGTCCTGGCCCAATGTAAGGAACGTTCGGAAAACACCAAATCCTAGGTGCAACAGGGGAGCTGTTCCTAGGCTGTGTTAATCCCACTCCTCAATGTACAGTCCCAGTGACACTCGAGTACCCTGGAGTAGTTTTTCTCAACACACGCTTTCATTGACTCTGGGGCAGGAGGGAACTTTATCTTGTCTGATTTGGTACAACAACTCCAGTTACCAGTTCTTCCCCGAGACCCTCCACTACGGATCACCTCTATTCGGGGCACCTTGCTACCGGGAAGTATCTCCGTATCTACCTCTCCAATCATGCTCCGGACTGGAGTACTCCATTCTGAAAAGATATCCTTTCTGGTCTTGGAGAAAGTGGTACACCCTATTGTGCTAGGGTTACCTTGGCTACAACAACACTCCACGGTTATCCATTGGGGCACTTTACAAGTGGCAGAATGGAGTCCATACTGTTTCTCAAATCGCCTGTCCTCCCTGTCATGGCCCAGTGTGGCATTAATGAACACCTCTTTAGTATTACCATCACAGTACGCAGAATTCACAGATGTATTTTCCAAGGAGAAAGTGGAAATCCTGCGACAAGCACAGTCCGTTCGATTGTGCTATTGATTTGATGCCCGGTACCAGTCCACCTCGAGGGTGGGTATACCCGCTGTCTCTCCCGGAGACACAAGCCATGTCCAAATATATTTCTTGAAAACCTGGCCCGTGGATTATCCGTCCGTGCAAATCGCCTGCCGATGCGGGCTTTTTCTTTGTTGGGAAAAAGGACAGATCCTTAAGGCCTTGTAATCGACTACAGGAGTCTAAATGCCATCACAAGACAGGATTGTTATCCTTTACCTTCTGATTCCTGAACTTCTCGACAGGTTACAGGAAGCTAAGTGTTTACCAAGCTCGACTTTCAGGGTGCCTACAATCTTGTTCGAATTTGCCCTGGAGACGAATGGAAGACTGCCTTCAATACCAGGGATGGGCACTATGAGTACCTGGTGATGCCCTTTGGCTTATGCAATGCCCCATCAGTTTCCAAAACCTGATGAACGAGGTACTTCGTGAGATGCTGCATTCATTGGTTATAGTATAGTATGATATCTTGTATCTACTCCCAGGATTTGGATACTCATCGGCAATATGTAAAACAGGTGCTACAGATCGTAAGAGACAATCATCTTTATGCAAAATTTAAAAAGTGCCTGTTCGAACGGGAGTCATTCCCTTTTTTGGGCTACATCATTTCCTCTACGGGTTTCCAGATGGAACCAGACAAGGGTCTGCCATTAAGGAATGGCCCCGGCCGGTGGGAGTAAAAGCTTTACAGCGCTTCCTGGGATTCGCAAATTTCTACAAGACAATTTATCCCTCACTATTCTCTCAGAAGTCGAACCACTCACAGCCCTCACCAAGAAGTGGGCTGATGCCAGAGAGTGGCTCATGACAGCCTGCCAAGCTTTCGAGGATTTAAAGGAGGCATTCCTGCTGGACACTTGTCTACAATCATCCAGATCCTCAGCGCCCCTTTATTGTGAAGTGGATGCATTCCATCATCGCAGTAGGTGCAGTTCTCTCAGCCAAACCTCTAGTAAAGGGAAAATTACTCCCGTGATCATACTTCTCCAGAAATATTCTCCGCAGCGGAACGTAACTACATATTGGAGACAAAGAACTCCTAGCCATCAAGTTGGCCTTCGAGGAGTGGAGACAATGGTTGGAGGGAGTGCTACACCCCATTACTGTCTATACAGATCACAGGAACTTATTCTTATGTCGAGCTCAGCGACTAATCCCAGGCATGCCCGCTGGTCTCTTTTCTTCTGTCGCTTTGACTTCTCCCTCCGCTTTGACTTCTCCCCTCCGCTTTAGACGCAGCAACAAAAATTATATGGGCAGACGCATTATCCCATACAACTGAACTAGAGGAGGTGGGAGAGCCACCCCATACATCTTAGACCCAGCAAGAGTTAATGTGGCAGAGCAAAGACATAAATCCTGTAGGCAAGACGGTGGTCCCACGTCGCTTACGAAAAAAGGGTACTTTCTTGGGCCCATGATTCCTCACTGCGGTCACGCTGGTCAAGGAAGAACATTGGAACTCCTGTCCCACTAGTATTGGTGGCCTCGTATGGGACAGGATGTTCAATCTATGTCAGCTCCTGTCCAACCTTGCTAAACAGAAGCCTCTACCAGGTCAACCATGGGGACTTCTCCAGCCTTTGCCCATACCTAGTGGAACTATGGACACACTTAGCCATGGACTTCGTGGTTGATCTGCCTTCATCCAAAGAAAGACGGTCATTTGGGGTCACAGTGGACCGTTTTTCCAAAATGACTCACTTCATCCCACTAACCCAAACTACCTTTCGGCGCTAGAGCTGGCTCAACTCTTCACATGGCAAACTTCCAAGTTCATGGTTGGCCCCTGAATATTGTCTCGGATAGAGACCGAATTTCACAGCCAGATACTGGAAAGCGCTGTGCAAAAAAATTTGGGATCCAGTTAATCTTACCACATTCATCCTCAGAGTAATGGACAAACTGAACAAATGAATCGTTCTTTAAAGACCTTCTTTGAACTTTTTGCCACAAAAAGACAAGACAATTGGTAATGTTGTTGCCTTGGGGCTGAATCTCGTATATATGACCACACTCTTCCGCCACAGGGAAAGTCCCCTTTCAATTGATCTATGGAATGCAACTCAAGCCATCGTTACTCCTTCTTCCCATAACAGTTCCATCTCCGGCCTCAGCTGTCAGCTCAACAGCTCCATGCTTTTTGGAACTCGATTCAGAAGAAACTACTAAATGCAGCAGCCTCTACAAAGCGTTTGCCGACCAACATCACTGACCAGCCCTGGTGTTTCTGCCAGGTGACAAGGTCTGGTTAAGCACCAAGAATATCCACCTTTGTTTGCCGTCTCGGCGGCTGGCTCCTAAATACTGTGGCCCCTTCAGGGTGGCAGAGAGAGTGGGGATGGTATCCTATCGTCCACGTCTTCCTACTACATTGCGAATCCATAATGTATTCCACGTCTCGCTCCTTAAACCTGTGATTCTCTCCAAGTTTCATCGCAGCCCACCAGATCCTACAGAGACACCAGCCAAAGATGAGACAACTTACCAGGTCTGAGAAGTGCTAGACATACGTTTCCATCGCCGACGGTGGGAGTACTTGCTAGCCTGGGAGGGATGTGGTCCTGAGGAGAACCTGGGAACCAGCCAGTAACATCTTGGACAAATCCCTTCTGCAGCAGCTCCATATGGACCATCCTGGTAAGCCTGGACCTCTGAGGAGGGGGCGTAAGGGGGGGGGGGGTACTTTTGCGGTCCCAGTCGCAGGACTCGCGATGAGGCTTGGCGTTTTTCAGGCCTTCTCAGCCCTCTCCGTGGTGGCGTCTCTACGAGGGAGACGCTGCCAAGCTCTTCTCCCAAACTCCGCCCCCCTCAGGCACATGCACGCAATTGGGGGGGATTTTAAAGACACAGTGGCGCAAAACCACGGCTGGCCCCTGAGATGATGTCAGACGCCTGCAGGGTATTTCAACCCGGCATCTGACGGAACCCTGATGCAAGGCAAAGACTTTGCCTTGCATCAGGGTTCACTCTCCGGAGTTGCTAGTTGCTCGTTCAGCGTTCCCTTTCCCTTCCTGTTTTGTCATTCTTCCTGCTTCAGTTCCTGCCTGTTCAGCTTCTGTGTTCCTGATCCAGCTCTGCTCCTGTTCCAGCTTCCGTGTCCCTGCTCCAGCCTCCGTCACTGATCCAGCCTCCGCTCCTCCTCCAGCTTCCTCGCCTGTTCCAGTTGCCACTTCTGTCTCAGTACTACCTTGACCTTTGGACTGACTTCCTGGTTTCTGATTCTGGTTCGTCTCTTGTTTTCCTTGCCTGCTGCCAGCCCAGACCTTCATGATAGTCATGAAAAAAAAGTTTGTTTCAGGCTTTTAGTCTTCTTCAGGTTTTGGTTCATTAAATGTTTATTTTGTTTCAACTCATTTACTGAACTGAATAAACTGAGAGGTCTTGAACGAGTAGATGTGACTCGGTTATTTCACTTTCGAATAATAGAAGGACTAGGGGCATTCCATGAAGTTAGCAACTAGCACATTTAAGACTAATCGGAGAAAATTCTTTTTCACGCAACACAATAAAGCTCTGGAATTTGTTGCCAGAGGATGTGGTTAGTGCAGTTAGTGTAGCTGGGTTCAAAAAGGTTTGGATAAGTTCTTGGAGGAGAAGTCCATTAATGGCTATAATCAATTTTACTTAGGGAATAGCCACTGCTATTAATTGCATCAGTAGCATGGGATCTTCTTAGTGTTTGGGTAATTGCCAGGTTCTTGTGGCCTGGTTTTGGCCTCTGTTGGAAACAGGATGCTGGGCTTGATGGACCCTTGGTCTGACCCAGCATGGCAATTTCTTATGTTCTTATGTTCTTAAACATTTAATTTAAAAAAATGAACAAAATGAAGCAGGGAGCTACTGGACCCCCTGCTCCTCAGGGAGGAAACAGGATCTGCTTTGCCTCCTCTAGTACTGGAATGGAATGTTCCCAGGCCCCCCCCCCCTCCCCTTGTTCTCACCCATCCTATGGGGTCTCCCATGTGTAAAAGGGCAGGGGTAGTCACACTGGTGATCCCAGTGTTTTATGGCTGTAAAGCATATGGCCATAAAATAAAATGGTGCAATTTTGTGATGTACAACCCAATGGTGTCATCCTCAGGTCCAGCTGACACCATTCTGGCACAGGGAGATGGCAGGGCAATCATGACTGGGTAAGTGCAGGCTGGGGCCTAGGGAGAGGCCATATCAGTTATGGGGTACAGGGGTTGAGGAGTTCAGAAAGGCACTGTTTGCTTTTTGGTTTTGGACCAAATAAAATAGTGCTAAACAAAAAAAAAAGAGTTGTTTTTGGAATAATTTTATTTTTCTTTTATTTGCAACAAATGGAACCAAAAATCAAGGCTTTTGGCCCTTTTTTTTCCCATTTTGTTTTATCTAAATGCACATCCTTAATTTAAATGAAGTGACCTATATGTTGTTAAATGCAAAACGGTTCACATGTACAAAAAACTCCAAGGTTATACTTAAATATTATTATGTAATATTCTGTAGCTGAATTGCTTTTCTTTCTGTAATATTGATGACTGTAAAAAAGTGAAATATATCTACTATTAGTCATGAAAGGTCATCGGTATAGGAAAAGAGAGATTTTCAGTCATCCAGGGTGGGGGTTTTACAACCATCTTTAACTACTGTTGTTTGTTACAGTACGTGCACATTCATCACATTTTTACAAATGTGAGTGCAGGCTGTTTAATGCACTATTTACTAAAGTTCGTTAAACTGTAAAATAGTTTAACCTGATACTTACTAGAGGCTTAACACTGGGGGAAGAAAGAGAGAGAGCTGGTGGTTGGGTGAGGGGAAAAATGGGAGGAAGAGAGAGAGAGAAAGGGAAAAGAAGCCAGTGGAGAGAGATAAGAATAAGGATCCTACAAAGCATTGAGCTATCACACGCCATCCTGCCCAATGACAAACTGTTCATAAAAAATACCAGGATTTCATAGTTCATCACGTCAGTGGTAACTCCATGCCATGTACGAGCCTTTCTTGCTCTCTCTACCCTATACTGGCTTATTTCCCCTCCCCTCTCTCTCATCACCCCTCTCTCTTTCTCCCCATCTCCACCACCCTCCGTCTTCCCCTAATTTTAAGCATTTAGTAAGTAGCATTACTTCATATACATATATATATACATATATACATATATGTATATATAATACATATATTATATGTATATTGTATACCTTTTCATAGTTCTGTTTGGAACTCTTTAATTTTTTTTTCTATTATTTATACAGGGTTCAAATTGGAGAGAGATGTTGTAAGTAAAATATTAATAAAAAGTTAATTTAGTTATTAATGAATGTGTGCACATGCTCTGTCTTGTTTTCTGTGATAGGAAGGACTAACGATGGGAGGAAATGGGAAATTAAGCTTAGCTATCATCGTGACAATCACCTAAGGAATTACCAGAATTTGCCCATGTGATCCACCTCCGTAAAGCTGGTCTCCTAGCAGTTGATCAATCCAGTATGTCATCAAGAACCAGAATATTAGAATATTATCAGCCATGGCAGTTGTCAGCTGCTGCAAGAGAACTGAAATTTCAACCGCAATCTGATGGTAATCTAACTCAAAAAGACAAATTACAAAGTGACTGGGCTACAGGTAACATCTTCATAAGGCCAGGAATGGTTTAAAGATTACTGGTGTGCACAGACTTTTTTTTTTTCATTTCTTTTTTCTTTCCTTTTTGTTTCTCTAATGTGCACTGTGTTTTGACGTGAAGAACAAAAATGTTAAATGAATACAAAAATTAAGAACAAAACAAAAGTAAAAAAAAAATGGATCCACAGGCAAGCAAAAGCTTATACTCCCATGCCCTCCCCTCCTCCTCAGCCCTTCCAGCCCCTCCCTCTGCTTGGAAATGTGTTCACGAGGGTAGGAGTGACTCCTCTCACTGCTGCCCCACCGCTGCTGCCGTTGCAAATGGCACCTGGCAGATCGAGGGTGGCACCATTCACAATTTTTTGCCAAACAAAATGGGGGCCTGGCCAGTAATGTACAATGGCGCCGGGCCTCGGTCTTTACGGTGCCATTTGCAACAGCGGAAACAGTGGGGCAGGTGTGACCGGTGATTATCCCTGCCCCGTGAAGACATTTTCAGCAAGAGAGTAAGAGGATTTGAGGAGGATCGGGAGAGGGCTCGGGGGTTGGGGTTGGGGGTCAGCTGCTGTGACACCCTTTCCAAAAGAAGAGATTTTATTATAATTTCCCATTTTGTAATCCTACAAATGCATAATCCCTATTAAAGATGAAAGTTTAGGGATCACAAAATTACCGTTTTCAAGCAATGCCGGTTCAGCCCATGGTCAGTTTGCAGAGTTCTGTTTTAACTTAGAAAAAGCTCTGAGCTTGGTGGCAGTGGGTCTGGATCCTTTAAACTGGCATTTTTATTTTTTTTTTTTAAATCTCAATAAATTACTTCTCCTGTTGAAGTGAAAAGAGCTATTCAAAATGAATTCTTGGAGGCAAAGCAAACTATTTAGTCATGTTGAAGTTTATAGATCTATTTTTCCTAAAAGGTGACCTCAGGGCAACCACAAGCATTAAATATATTGCAGCCAACATAAATTATAGATTTCATTTAGTGTCTGTCTGAAATCTATCAAACTACTTAATTCCCATATCCATTTTCAGTCCATTAAATACTCTATTTTTAATTGAAGTTATAATATTTACTTCTTCATGTCACCTGTTTTGGTATGCTACAGTTCTTCTGTGATTTCTCTAGTGATTTATCTTTGTATTAGCGTTGTCTTTCCATTATCTCTGTTTTAATTGTCTCCATAGAAAGGGTTTTCTGTGTATTTTCAGCACTTTCTTTCAATTTTTTTCTTTGTTTCCTTTTAAAAAAAAAAAAAAAAATCAGTTTTTGCAGTTGTATTGAAGCCAAGCCATTGGATGCCAATACCTTCAACAATGGAGCGAATGAAACAGGATTTGTATAGCCCAAATTCACTTGTCATTTTTTGCTGTTAAAAGTTAAATGCAAAGATATTCTAAAATGCTGTATATCACAAAAGCTGGGCAGGAATAATCTCACTCTCCTTTGTTTTTACTTACTTTTGTCGTAGCTCCTTTGAACGCCAGGGAACAGAACGGCTTCAGCCACAGTATCAGTAGGCGCAGGATCATACTGGCCCAATGGTTATTTTTGGTTGGTGCTTTCATTGAAAGGGGGCAAGAGCCAAAATCAACTCGGAGAATGTGAAAAGCCACAGGACTCGGTCATAGTGCCATCGTGACACAGGAGACTGACAGTGGCAGGGTCTGCCACGACAACAGTAGTAGACTTTTAAGTTCCTGGTAGTACCAAGGAAACAGCAGGAAGAGGTGGCTTGCATGCTCTGAGGCTGCTGTGTTCAGATTGGTGGTGGCCATTTCCAGCCTCCGCTATTTATTTATTTTATTTAATGTATTTATATTCTGCTTTTCAGCCCTTCAAAGCGGATTACTTTCAGCCATGTGCTACCCCATCTAGTAGGGGGGACAGAGTGGCAAGTGGCAGCTTGGGAGTAGATTCAAGGTTTTTATTACTGCCTCCAGCACTGCTGCCTAGGGATCCTGCACAACTTCTCTTGTGGCTAGGACAGCCAAGCATCCATACCTTGTATGTATGTTTCCACCCCTAAAGTCAGCAATTTAAGGCACAGGGCACTAGGGATGTGAATCGTTTTTTGACGATTTAAAATATCGTCCGATATTTTTAAATCATCAAAAACTGTTAGGGCCACGATACAATACCAATTCCCCCGATTTATCGTCAAAAAATCGTAAATCGGGGGAAGGGGGAGGGCAGGAAAACTGGCACACTAAAACCCCCTAAAACCCACCCCCGACCCTTTAAATTAAATCCCCCACCCTCCCGAACCCCCCCCCAAATGCCTTAAATTACCCTGGGGTCCAGCGGCGGTCCGTAGCTAAATCGGGGGAAGGGGAAGGGCAGGAAAACCGGCACACTAAAACCCCCTAAAACCCACCCCGACCCTTTAAATTAAATCCCCCCCCCTCCCGACCCCCCCCCCCCCCAAATGCCTTAAATTACCCTGGGTAGAGCGGCGGTCTGAAACGGCCTCCTGCTATTGAATCGTGTTGTCTTCAGCCGGCGCCATTTTGCAAAATGGCCGCCGCAAAATGGCGGCGGCCATAGACCAACACGATTCGATTGCAGGAGGTCGTTCCAGACCCCCGCTGGACTTTTGGCAAGTCTTGTGGGGGTCAGGAGGCCCCCCCAAGCTGGCCAAAAGTTCCTGGGGGTCCAGCGGGGGTCTGGGAGCGATTTCCTGCCGCAAATCGTTTTCCGTACGGAAAATGGCGCCGGCAGGAGATCGACTGCAGGAGGTCGTTCAGCGACCTCTCCTCTCCTCTCCTATATATATATATAGGAGAGGAGAAAGTTATACCTCTCCTATATATATATATATATATATATATATATATATATAGCTACTCACGATACTGTCTTCCTACTGTTCCTGAGGATTTATATAGTAACAAAGGAACAACAGCAGAAAAAGACCAAATGGCCATCCAGTCTGCCCAGCAACTGCCACTTCGTACAGGTTACCCCAAGCCTTATGTTAAGGGTAGTAATATTAACAATCAAAACCAGCACTATCAAACCCATAACAAATTACCGCTAGCAACATTTTTGACAGGGTGAGCAGCCTTCTTGATAGTTCAGACAATGCCGCTTGAACCTGCTTTGCTTTTGCTTGGCTATAGAAGCAGTCCTGGTGCTTTATCCCTAATGTCTGCGTATCAGTGCCTCGGACAAAGTCAGGACCCAGCATTGGCTGTTGTCTGAATCATATTCCCCTTTTATTGCCCCCCCCCACCACAGATGCTGAGAGCGATATTGCAGTTGCATGAAAATGATGAAAGTTAATTGGTTAAGAGTAGTAATCCCTATGCCTTCTGTTAGGGGTAGTGGCTGCGGCTCCATGCTGGTTAGTTCCATCTCTGGCCTTTAGGGATTCACGGCATTTTTTAATTTATTGCAATCTGTCAGTTGTACTGTAATTCTAAATTAAAAGTGTTTTACGATTTCCACAAAAATGTCATGAACATGAAGTATCTTCCAACAGACCACAAGCAATCTACATGAAGTAAAAAGAAACAGCATAGAAAGGTTCACATTGAAAAAACGCACACTATAATATAGTGTGGTGGTTACTGCATATCCCAGGAGAGGCTGGGAGAGGAAACCAGTGGGGAATTTGGGCAAAAAGAAAACCAGGGTGGAACCTTCAAAACCAAAGAAACCCCAGGTTAGGAGAAAATCTCTTTACTGAGAAGAACTGGGGGAGGGTCGGAGAACAGCAAAGGGAGGAGATAGGGAAGTGGCCTGCAGAGGAGGCCGGACAAGAAACAGGAAGGAGCACTACTAGGGGAAGAGGGAGACATGGAGAAGATGGAGGTGGACATGTTGGAGAATCCAGAGCCACAGGCAGGGCCAAAGCCAAA
Source organism: Rhinatrema bivittatum (assembly GCF_901001135.1). NCBI lineage: Eukaryota > Metazoa > Chordata > Amphibia > Gymnophiona > Rhinatrematidae > Rhinatrema > Rhinatrema bivittatum. The sequence goes on from NC_042621.1 coordinate 17,432,330, forward strand.
GTTGATGGAGATGAATGGTAGAAACCCCTTCAAGGAGACCTGGATTGCTAATGCCACACAGGTTAGTCCGGTAGAAGGAACTGCTGAGGGTGGCTAGTAGTTGCAGTTGGGCAAGGCAAAGTGTATGTCTCCCTGTACAAACTACAGTGGGTGGTGGCAGTAAGGGCTTGGTTTTCCTCAAACCAAGCCCACAAGCACTAGAAGCTGTGCTTGAAAAGACTCTTCTGGTCTTAGCCAGAGACTGAGTTTAAAACAGACAAGAGTGGCAAAAGCAAGATCCTGATCATTAGATGGTTCTCTCCACAAACTGCGATTTGACCTGTGCAGAGAAGGCTGGACCTACTTTCAGGAGGCCTGCGACGAGCTAGAATGTTATGGTAGATGGAAGTATTTTACTCCTGGTCTTTAAGCTTCCTGCAGGCTTAAAGCATCTGCTCAAGCATGGGCTGTGTTTTGAGGTTGCAATGCTACTTAGAAGAATCCTGCAGAGGAGAATTGTTTATGGAAGCCTTGGCTGTACTGAGGAGTATTACAACCTACTCTCAACCCATGGAAAGTCAGAAAGGACAACAATAGGTATGTGAATTTCTGTTGAAATGCACTTAACTGAAGATGTTTCCCTTATTGTTCTTTTACAGCTGGAAAGAAAATAATAATTTCATCACATTTACATTATTGTTTTAGGGGTGGGCCATTTGAGTTCACTGATTGTAGGGTTTTATTTTGTTTAATTGAAAATAAAAGAGGGAGGTGGTTCCCGGGCCCCCATGACCACCAGGGACATTTTGATGTCCCTGGTGGGGTGGGGCTAAGATGGGCCAGCTTGTTGGGATTGAATAGTTTAATTATTAAAAGGGAAAGTATTGGCAGAAGATTCTCCATATTTTTTAAAATTAAAAACCTTTAAAAAAAAAATAGAAAAAACTCAAATTTTGTGTTTTTTTTTTCTTTTGTTTTTTAAATCCCACGAAATGCAATTAAATAGGAAATATCATTGGTATTCTTATTATGTTGCAAACAAATGCCCACCTCTATTAAGGGGGGCAATTTTAAAACTGCCTGCACTGAGACAAAGTCAAGCATACTTTCCCCGCAGTGGCTTTGCACCATTTTTAAACAAAAATGACCATGTACTTTTATTTTAATGTTTTCCATAGGTACAAAGTGTGCACAGTCACTTTGTACCTATTTATTTTCTGTGGGTGGAATTTTGCTGGAAAGGTAAGCACAAAGATTTAAAACTGCCATCTATGAAGTACATTTTAAAGCCTACTGCAGGGGTTGCCCTGTAAAAATAGCATACATGCACCTAGGTGATATTTTATAAACCTTGTGAATATGTGCGTACTTACTGTATCACGTGTAAATTTAATGGAGGGGGAGAAAGGGCCATCTAGGGGGTTACGATGTAGGATTCTGAAGTACCCCCTCAAGCCATTTAAGTAACTTGGAGGTGAATTTTAAAAAAGATGTGTGCGCCAAAATCGGGAAAATGCGGGTGCATCTAACACAAGTGTGTGTCCATCCGATTTTATAAAGAGGGGAGATGCGCATGTATGTGCCGAGGAGTGGTAGGGGTGGGCATGGGCATTCTGGGATATGGCCAAGAGATGTGTGCAAGTACCTACACGCCTGGGCACACGCCCAGCTCCACTGACATGTAGGTTTACCTCTGCTATGGAGAAGATGTAAGTTACAAAAATACAAAGTAATCTCTGAGGGGTTTTTTGTAAGGGGGTCTGGGGTAATTGGGGGCAGTGCAGACTGCAAACTAAAGAATGAGGAGGGTTTGGAGGACCTAGCTCTAGGCTGGGTGAACTGGTGGATGAACTTGTGAAACTATTCATGGCATGACGCAGCCCTGTTATAAAATGCCCCCTCTTGCACAGCTTAAACCAACTTTATACAGCTTTGCAAACCCACTTGCAAAATTAGGTGCACACATATATGCGTGCCTATTCTATTTTATACCATGTACATGTCTGTTATAAAATTGCCGCGTCTCTGGGCCTGCACCAATGCCCATGTGTGCTTGTGTGCTCTCGAGCCCGTTTGAAAGTTACCATCCCTATGTTCTTCAAAGGGCAGGGGAAATTCCAGGTCACGTCTGCCTCACTGATATAATTAAATGTAACACCAGCAGATCGAGACTGGTGTCATTTTAAAGGTCTTCTGTAAAAAAAAAACATGGTGCCAGTCTGTGCCTTGGTGTGATCGATACAGTTTTGTAAGGAAAACCTAACAATGGCATCAGCCTTGGTCTGTTGATACCATTCTTGATTTTGCCATACAAAATGCACTGGGGAGGCCCAGCACCATTGTCATTTTGTACAGAAGAAATTTTAAATGTCAACAGCCAGCACCATTCTTAATTGCAGTCCAGGTGGGGTGCAAATGACTAGCAATTGCTTCTGTTCCATGAATAAAATGAACATGGTAAGAGGGATCAAGGGTTGGAGGTATGGCGAGGTAATTGGAAGGAGGGCTCAAGAGTGATTTTTTTTTTTTTATGTTTGTTTTAGATGGGGCTGACATTTTCTTATTTTGGTTTCTTTATTACATGTTTTGATTCATTTAAAAATAAAAAAGAAATGAAACAAATTAAAAAAAAATATAACCCCCCCCCCAATATCTGTACATGATGGACAAAATTTCTATACAAGTAATGTGATAATAATATATAAACAATCAATTTAAACCCTGGTACAATTCTATGGAGCTTTAACTAATATATTATTTAGATCTTATCATATTAGGTATGATACTATACTTTCAATTACAGTGCTCTTACCCATATTATAATCATTTGCCTCCCTTGGACTCTGTACCTGGGTAACATCAAGTTAGGGTGAGAGAACATTGCACAAATCTCATCTTTGGGTGAGTTTCCTTTCTTCGAAGGTCATCAAATCTTCACAAGAGACCACTGTTCTGTTCGTTACGTCTTACATTGAATGTCAAAGTGGCCCCTTAACCCCTTTACTACTACCTAAACCTCACCTCGAGTAACTAGGTGGGCCTCATATAGGAAGTGTAAATACCTAACTACTAGAAGGGCCGTAATACCTATCCGGTGCTAAAGTAGCACATTTTGCAATAAATAAGCTAGATGTAAAGCTCTTGTTTATATATTGTTTGCATTATTTTTTCACTTTCTTTAAATGGTTTTTCAGTCCTATCCCTCTTTTCTATCCCCTTGACAGTACATTGTATAACTGACAAGAAAAAGAGATTGTAAATTTTGCTTGGTTTATTTGGGTTTGCAAATTCTCTTCTCTTACTGACATCTATTCTCGAACAAGAGAATTTGTGATTGGGTTCACTGTCTCTCTCTCTTTTTTTTTTTTTTTGTCAGATTTGATTTTTCTGAGTTAGCGTTTTTTGGGCTTGGTTGTAGTTTTCAGTGGCATTTTATAGGACCATTAATGTTTTCTGTGCTCCGCATTTTGGTGTATCTGATATTACAGAAAAAGTATTACATGCATTTTAGGATCAATTAATTTCTACTCAGGTGATGTGTGACAGAACTTGAAATTGGTATTATACACTGCTGTCATACTGTTTAAAAGCCAATTCCTAGATTTCGATAAAAGGCAGTGTGATATATATTAAATCATGTACAGATTACCCTGAAGCTTAAATAAGCCTTCTGGTTGATAAAATCTTGCAATAAAAAAGTTTGACTGAAGGACAAGCATGTGATACATTTAACAATATATTAGACATTATTTTTAAATCAGTATTTATGAAATATATATAGAAAAAAAAAAGATAAATGATGTAATTTATAATCCCTGCAAATCCACAGAAAATTCAAGTTCCAGGAGCAGTTTATACCTCAAGCCTACAACAGGAGTGATATGAAAGTTTTTCAAAGGAGAATGTAGAGATGTCTTATAAGGATGAATTATTACCATTATTTAATGCAATTTGTACCTCTATCTTAACAAATTACATTAATGGGCAGCCACTGCCTTTCCAATGCAGCCTGTGGCGGGTGGGTGGCTGCTGCTGATAACTGGGTGACCGGGGAACCCACCCCGTGCTCCCTGCTTCCTCCGCCCATGTTTGCTTTCTTTCCATGCAGCCCTGTCTCAATGGTGCACTCACCAGGTGGGGGGAGGGGGGACAGGTCTTCTACCATTGCCTATTGATATGGCATCAGGACTTTCTTTGGCATGAGAGGGGCAGGGAGTGGAGGGGGAGAGAAAAGCAGTGAATCAAGGGCCTCTACCCTCCCCAGGCTCAACATCATGGCAGCCACAGTATGGCTCATGTGTTGCATGCCAGACCTCCTGGCGGCATGCACAGTTGTGTGATGAGATCGGTGCGTTCTGGAGAAGCTGGGCATTGGGTGGCCAGTGGCAAAAGGGGATGGGGCCAGTGAGGGCTTTAAACCCTGGCATTGATGGCGATCTGCCCTTTTGATATTGCCACTGTTCATCTTGTTGCCACCTGGGCACTAACAAGTAGGGTGGCTACTCAGCCTCCTCTCCCCCCCCCCCCCCCCCCATTGGCCTACTACTCACCTTCGGCCTCTTTAATTTAATTTAATTTATTTAATTGGCGATTTAAAAAAAAAAAAAAGAGAGAGAGAGAGAGAGAAGCGTGGAAGTCAAGGGAGAAAATTTGCTTGCCCTGCTTGGTACCTGGGTGTCAGGTCATCTCAGAGGTGATGGCCCCGGGATCCGTAATGATTGTGGGTAAGTGTCTCTCACTCCTCCCCCGATATCTCTGTCATTATGCCAATAGGTCCACGACCACAGCACAGGCCTGTGTGCTCCCACTCAGAGCTCGGCTCCCTCCCTTGAGGAGGAGGGTGGATGTGGGGAAGGTGTCCCTGACCCCTGACCCTTAAAGAGTGCTAGTGACATCCAGGTGGCCAGATACACATTGCACCAAGGTAGGGCAGGGGAAAGTCCCAGGAACCCGAGATGGAAGGCATGCCAGGATGGGGGTAGGCACTGCCACACAGGGTTGGGACCCCAACCCCCCCCCCCCACAGGCCGAAGCTGCCGGGGCTCAGGGCTGGCACAAATGGGGTCACCCTCGGAAGACTCCACACTACCTGTTGCTACCTCTGGTCTGCAGCTGGCTGCCCTAGCTGGAGGCGGTGATCCAGGGCAGGGGCTGGAGACTTGGTGTTCATGGCACCCCCCCATACAGTGAAGATGCCCTCTCCTCAGTGAGTTGGCTACTGCTGTCCTTCCAGGGCAGGGACCCTTCCCTTTTGGACAGGGAGTGGAGGTTCCTGGCCCAAGCTGGGACCAGGGGTCCTCAGGTCTGCTGGAGGTTTTCCAGGCTGACTACCGTATAGGTGTTAGTCTAGTGTGCCATTTCTGCCACAGATGCATTGGCTGCAGTTCATCAAGCAGGCGTTTTGCCAGTTATCCCGCACATCAGGATGGATGCATGCGACCACAGCACAGTCATTCACATGGTTGGCATGATTACGAAGGTGACAGGCCCTGCACCTGTACAACCTGAGAAATTATTTAGGGAGCCCCAGTAGGATGCCCTCTGGCACTATGGATCCCATAGAGACTGCTGCGAGCTCTGTGCTGGTACAAAGTTTGCCCACCCTGCTGCCATAACAATTTCAAGAAATCCCTAAAGGCGGGAGATAGTATTATACCTCAGTGCACAGGGAAGCTCCCCAGGTCTTCCCCTCCCCCCTTCCTTGTTTGCAGGTCACTATGAAGGACAGGACCCTCTTGCTTCTCTATGTACCCCATGCAGATCATCACCAGTGTTCATGCCTCACATGCACCACCCCCCCCCCCTAAACTTGCATTCAGTGAGGGGAGGGGATCCTACAGTGGAGGCTGGAGAGGACACTAACCAACACCCAGAGGCACCGCCAACCTCCACTACCAACATCAGGAAACAAGTACCTAAAACCGCATCTGCATCTTCTCAAGGTAACATGATCCCCCAGGCCCATGAAAAATGCAAGCAGCATGCCAGGAGGCATTCCTCTAGCTTTAATCAGGATGGCTCTAGCTCGAGTGGGTCAAGAGGCTCTTCATTCAAAGGCAAGGTGTCTCTTGTGGGACCTTCGGCATTGGCCTGTCCACGCTTATGGGATACCATCCCTAGGTCCTTGCACAGGTAGACAGAAGGCATCATTATATTGACATCTTCCGCCTGCTGCAAGGGCATTGAAAATAGGGCCAGACATGTTGAGAAAGATGCCGAGAGGACCTGAGGTGGTTAACTAGGTGTGGGATTTTGCATGCCTGGTCACGGTCATCTGCAGAGCCAACATGTCACAGGTGCTCCCCCTATGGACATACGTGGATGCTATCCTTGGATTCTATAAGCAATATGAAGACTTTGTATGGCTTAACTATGATGATGCACTTAAGGAAAAGATGGTTGGGAACTCAGAAGGTTCTTGGAAAACACAAGATACTAACTTATGATTGACTCACATGTCCAAGCATGCATGCATGCAAGGATGCCTGACACAAGTCAGGCCCATGCCTCTTTTGAGCTCTTGCTGGTAGCTTTCAGCAAGGTAAGGAGAGCTCTGCCTCGTCAGGTCTTTGCTGCTGATTCAATCAGAACAACTGCTCTTCACCTGAGTGTAGGTTCAGGCACTTGTGCTCCAAGTGTTTCAGCCCGCACCCTTTCTTCAGATGCCCCAAGAAGCAGGGCACCACTCAGGGCAAGTAAGGAAGAGACAGTTTCCAGAGCGCCCACCCCTGTGCATTGGGAAGTCATGGTACCTTGGTTTACTACGTATCTCAATAATCAGATAGCAGCTATTCTACTTTCTGGTTTTAAAGAAGGCTTCATGATTCCTTACAGCAGTCCTCCCACTGGGTTTGACCCACTGAATTCCAGATCTGCCTGTCACCTTGCCAAGATCATCTGAGACAAGCTGGATAAGGAAATGCAGATTAAAGATGTGAATCGTGTGATCAATCGTTTTAACGATCGATTTCGGCTGGGAGGGGGAGGGAATCGGATCGTCGCAGTTTGGGTTTTTTTAAATATCGTGTAAATCGTGTAAATCGAAAACCGGCACACTAAAACATCCCTAAAACCCACCCCGACCCTTTAAAATAAATCCTCCACCCTCCCGAACCCCCCCAAAATGCCTTAAATTACCTGGGGTCCAGAGGAAGGGTCCCGGTGTGATCTTTCACTCTCGGACCTCCGTGCGTTGTAGAAATGGCACCGGCGCTACCTTTGACCTGTCTCAAAGGTAGCGCCGGCGCCATTTCTACAACGCACGGAGGTCAGAGAGTGAAAGATCACACTGGGACCCTTCCTCTGGACCCCAGGTAATTTAAGGCATTTTGGGGGGGTTCGGGAGGGTGGGGGATTTATTTTAAAGGGTCGGGGTGGGTTTTAGGGTTGTTTTAGTGTGCCGGTTTTCCCACCCTCCCCCTTCCCCCGATTTTTTGACGATAAATCGGGGGAATTGTTATTGTATCGCGGCTCTGATTTTTGATGATTTAAAATATATCGGACGATATTTTAAATCGTCAAAAAACGATTCACATCCCTAATGCAGATGGACTGCATAGAGGGCCCCTAATCCGTGCACACTTTCCAGCAGATGATCATCTTTTCACTCTGTTGTGCCCAAAAAGGAAGCAGAGAAATACTAGTTGATACATAACTTGTCTCATCCTGAGGATCCCTCGGTTAATATCTTCATCCCATGGGATGAATGCTCAGTACAGTGCTCTGCTCATTCTGAGGAGGTGAGCTAGAGGCTCCTTCATGGCTAAGGTGGATATTGAGTACACTTTCTGCTTGTTGCCTGTCCACCCAGATTGTTTCTCCTTCTTGGGGGTGCATGCCAATCGGCTGGTCCATCTTGTGTGCTTATATCAAGATGTTTAACTCATTTCTGCACTGGGTAGTAGTCCGATGAGAGGAAGTGGATTTAATAGTCCACTACCTGGTTGACTTTTTGTTTGTGGGCCCAGGTGGATCTCCTGTTTGCAACAGACTATTCTGACTTTCCCAGATAGTGGCAGATTTCAGCATACCAATGGTACCTGACAAATTGCAAAATCCTTCTACCACTCACATTCATGGAGACAGAGCTGGATTCTGAGGACATGGTATGCAGGCTCCAGCATAAGAAGCTGGTGGCCCTGGAGAGCCTTCTGAAGGATGTGTTCCATGCTCCTAAACTTTCTCTGAGGTAAATACATTCCTTAACTGGCAGCCTAGCATTTGCCATGAAGGTCATCCCCATAGGCAGGGTCTTCCTCCGATGCCTCATTCTTTCAGCAAGAGGTGTCTGGAGGGATCATCACCATATCAGGGTCAATAAAGTGATACATGAAAACCTCAAGATATGGTCTGCATCTTTGAAGTGCTTCAGTGGGGGTTATGGTCTGGCTTCCACCTTCAATTTCTAGCAATGACCTCAGGTTGTTCTCCGATGCTGCAGGGTCCATTGGGTCCTGGGTATACTTCCAAGACTCCTGATTCATTAGTCTGGCTGCCCTGGGGTGTCACATGGAGCATCAGTTTCTTAGAACTGTTTCCTATCATGGTGGCTCTCTATATCAAGTGACCCAAGCTGAGCAATAGGAGAGTGGTGTTCTGGTGTGACAATTCAGCCATGGTAGATGCCATAAATTCCAAGCCCACTAAATTCCCATTTGTGTCCAAGTTCCTGAGTGAGTTTGTGCTATCATGGTTGAAGTTAAACATCTCCGTTAGGGTTTGCTATGTTCTGAGGGACCATAATGAGATTGCTAATTCTTATTTCAAATGGTCCTGTTTCCAAGAGCTGGCCCCAGAGGTGGATGTGACAGGGCAACCGGTCCCAACATATCTATGGTCCTGCAGAACAGTGACACATTTGAATTGCTGCAAAAGTCCATGGTGTCAGGGATGTGGAGGGGCCATAACCTCCTTCTTGAATGGTAGAGGTTGGTCAAAAAGGGTCATCACAGAGGACGCAGTGGTAAATTATCTACTTGAAGCTAAAAACTCTGGTGTGTCATGGGGAGCCATGAAGTCTCCTCTGGCTGAGCTGGCCTTCCTCACCAAACTGGGGGGGATGGCCCTAACCCACTGCTTACATAGTGGTTAAGCATGTGGTGGCAGGCTGGGCCTGCAGTGAGACCCCCAGGCCCGATGGCTGGCTCCTGGTCACATACAGTCAGCTATTGCGATTGTGGCTGCTATCCCAGGTGTAGTTTCCTCCCCAAATGAGACTTCCAAGCAGCTTTTTGCCTAGCCTTCTTTGTGGCACTGAGAAAGGAGAAGCTGTTGTCACACATCTGACCAGACTGACTTGCCCTGTTAAAGGTGGTAGTGTTTGATGACAGTATGGTCCTCTGACCAGCTTGGGAGAGGACAGCATCTGGTCTTGTCCGTGATCCATGGACTGGCTACTTGCCCCAAAAGAAACACCACTGACAACCTGGCATCTTTGCTGCCAGGCAGTTACCACTTTCTGGTACATAATGACCTACGCCCCCTCAACCACTTTCAATTTACTGCAGTCTTCCATAAGACCCTTGAGGCTGCAGGTCTGCAGGCTTAATTTTATATGCATTGCTTTAGAATTGGAGCAGCCAATAGTGCAGCGACTTCTGGACTCTCGGTGCATGCTATCCAGCACCTGAGCAGATGGCGTTCCGTGGCCTATGCTCCTTACATATGGCAAGAGGAAGGCATCCCAGGAAGTGCTTGTATCTAACCCATGAAGTTTTATCACTTTTCGCAGGCGTCCCAGGGAGGGCTAAAGTGTTGTAGTTCCAAGGTCATTTCTGCATTTCCAGGGCTGAAAGAGGCTTGTGCACCCACAGCTATGGCACTGGAAACTCCGTCACCCTCGGCTCCTGCTCCCCCCATCCCTCACCTTGGAAACAGAGTCCATTTTTAAACAAGGGCACATGCGTCCATATGCGCACTGTTCCCGGCATGCACACAAGGCCACAATGATTTCATAACATGTGCATGTCAGCGGTGTGGTGTGGCAAGCCAGGAATATCTGGTTCCCTTCTTCCATCAGTTGTTAGCAAACCACCCAGATATTCTTGTCATCCACCTGGGAGGCAAAAATATTGGTAGATACCCCATATGTAGAATTCTACTAAAGAAAATAATCTGTGACCTAGCCCTCATGGCATTGTGACTACCACTTGTCACTCTAATGTGGTTGGAGATCATTCCTTATTTTAAATTTGTGTATCAGCGGCTGTGAACAATGGTGGGTGATCAGATTTAACAGCCAGGTGGGCAGGCAGTGGTGGACATCTCATGTTCTGACCTATACTTGGGGTGCATGACACTGTTTCCAAACCCACGTTCAAAGGCACTGCTAGCCATTCAAGACTAATCTGGTTATGTTTGGGGGAGGGTGGGAAGTTGGCCTGAGTTGGAGGTCGTACCTTCCCCACAGATGCACATAGGTGGTCTTACGTGCAAGACTCAACTTTGGCAGGTGTCTGAGGCTCAGGGAAGTGAGATCATTCTGTTGGGCCTTTACTAGGAGTATGAGTGGAAGCTATGACTCAGCAAACCACTGGCAGGGACTTGTGAGACACAGCAGGCCTTGGAAGTACAACCATGGGGCAGGTTCAAACTCATTGCTAGACATTGGGCTGATGAGGGATCGCAAATGGTGGTTCAGGGCTCATGGCCCTGGTAGTGAGTCTGTGAGACTGGGCTAGGGTTTCATCCTGGTCCTGGTCCAGAAAAGTGTAGGGGGGAGAGGCAAGGATGAAATGTTATTTGAGGGTCAGCACTAAGGTTCTTAGTTTTATACAGTTTGTTAAGTTAATATAGTTGTGACCGTATGTTTCCAAAAGCAAATCAAATGTCCTCTCCTCCATATTAGCATATTATTGCCTGAAATTTAAGAGGCCCGTGCGCATAAAATCCAGGGGTTGCACACGTGGTTGTGCTGTGCATGCGCCAAGCACGTTTTAGAAATGGCCTGGCCACGCATGTAGCCCCCAATTCGTGCAGAAATTCCAGGCCAAGGAAAAGTGGTAGGGGAGGGGTCCAGCTGGGACAGGGGTCATTAGGCCCTGCCCCAGGGAAGTGTGCACCAGCCAGCTGCCGTCATGCGGAATTATTTTATCTATTCAGAGGTAGCAAGTTCCAAAATAAAACAAAAAAAAGTAGGGAAAGAGGTTTTAGGGGTCGGGGAGGAGAAGGGAAAAGGGAGGCAGAGTAGGAAGGGGGATAGGGAAGTTTCCTCCTTAATTGGAGCGGACTGGGAGGGAAATGGGGAAGGCCTACTTGCATCGCCGCATGTTGGTTTTTAAAATTCCTCCCCCCTGTACACGCGAGTCCTTATCCGGCCGCACAAGTGATCGCAGATATTAAAATCTGGCGCGCATAAATGCACGGGAACCGTATTTTATAGCATGCGCGTGCTGACATGCACATGTTATAAAATCATTGTGGCCTTGTGTGCGTGCCGGGAACAGTGCGCATATGGACGCATGTGCCCTTGTTTAAAATTGGACTCTGTTTCCAAGGTGAGGGATGAGGGGAGCAGGAGCCGAAGGTGACGGAGTTTCCAGTGCCATGGTTAATTGACATAAGGGAACAGAAAGTCAGTGACATCTAATAAAACAGCCAGGTAAATCTAATCTGCCTATACAGAGCAATGCTATAGATAGAAGTGGCCAACTCGGGTACTCAACAGCCAGAAACAGGTCTAGTTTTCAGGATCACAATGAATATGCATGAGATAGATTTGCAAGCAATGCAGGCAGTATATGGAACTATATCTGGAAATATTTCTGGATCTTGAGGACTGGAGTCTAATTTCACTATTGTTTCTTCCCACCTCAGTCCTCGGGGCACACCTAGATGTCAGATTTTCAGAATATCCACAATGAATGTGCATGAGATAGATTTGCAAGGACTGCCTGTATTGTTGACTAAAATGTGGATAGCACATAATATATGACATCAGTTGTTGAACCCTAGCCTAATTTAGCTAATTGAATGGCAGATAATCATGTCATAGATGATGATATTTATTTAGTTGTTTGTGCATATTTTTGTCACTGGGATTTATGTTGTATTGAAGGAGAGTATTTTAACATCTTCCAACTACTCTGTGAAAGAGGGGATTGATGTTAGAGAAGGATATTATTTGTGAGATATATTGTATAATTATAATGTATTTTATTTTATGTTTCATTCTTCATTGCATTTTTACTGGGAGGGAAAATGAAGTACAGCTCTAGGGAGGACCTGCTAGAGCCCCTGAAGGCCTGTTTTCTTTTTTATTTGTTTCAGGTTTATTTTTTATTTTATTTATTTTTCTTTGTTTAATATATTTTTTGGTTTGGCAAATGAACCAAACAAAAAAAATTGAATGAAAAAAAAATGTTTAAAAAAAAACCCTAAACAAAATGAAAAAACAAAACAAAATCAAACAATGGGGACTGAGATCACTAAGGGCGTACTAGAAGCATGGCATTATGCCAAAGTCTGACTTCCAGTTACCTTGTACCAGGGCCTCCTTCTGATGGAAATGTTTCTAAATAGATCAGCAGGCTATGCATTTTATCTATATAAATAAAAATGTTAAATAGTTTGGACAAAATCGCTAATCTCAGAAACCACTGAACCGATTGCTTTCAAATTTGGACACAACCTTCATTTCGCATACAGGAAGGTTCTTCTGTACTTATATTACAGATATGTCACACCTGTGACAGGTAAAATAGGTTTAACATTTTTTTCGAGAAAACAGCGACATCTGCTGGACGTAAGCGCCATCTGTTACACCTTATACTAACACATGCTACACTAATCATTTCGCCAGTCCAGGTCCATGTTTCACTTCCATTTTAACACATTCATGCACTTTTTCCATCGGAAGATAACTATTTCCTTTACTGATAAAATACACCCACCACCCTCCTTACACCCACCACACACATGCCAAATGTATTTACTTCCCAGGCCCTGACAACACACACAAAACCTGACAGAAGTCCGGGAGGCTCCAGCGGGGGGCCAGGACCGGTCCGGGACACATCTCCTGCACTATGTCCGTCGGCTGCCAGCACTCAACATGGCGCTGACGGCCCTTTCTTAGGGATGTGAATCATTTTTTGACGATTTAAAACAATCGTCAGATATATTTTAAATCGTCAAAAATCGTTGAGTCGCGATACAATAGAAATTCCCCCGATTTATCGTGAAAAATCGTAAATCGGGGGAGGGCGGGGAAAACCGGCACACCAAAAAAAACCCCTAAACCCACCCCGACCCTATAAAACGAATCCCTTACCTTCCCCCACCCTCCCGAACCCCCCCAAAACTTTTTACGAGTACCTGGTGGTCCAGTGGGGGCGCGGGGACCGATCTCCCGCTCTCTGTCCGGCGCCATTTTGGCTGCCACTCAAAAATGGCGCTGATGGCCCGATAAAAAAAAAAACCCACCCGACCCTTTAAAAACGACCCCTTAGCTTCCCCCACCCTCCCGATTCTCCCAAAACATACCTGGTGGTCTAGTGGTGGTCCCGGGAGCGATCTCCCGTTCTCAGGCCGTTGGCTGCCACTCATAAAGATGGCACCAATGGCCCCTTGCCCTTACCATATGACAGGGTATCCGTGCCATTGGCCAGCTCCTGTCACATGGTAGGAGCACTGGCTGGCTGGCACCATCTTTAAAGATGGCCGCCTCCTTCGTAAAGATGGCCGCCGCCGTATTTAAAGATGGCCGGCGCCATCTTTATAGATGGCGCCAGCCATCCAGTGCTCCTACCATGTGACAGGAGCTGGCCAATGGCACGGATACCCTGTCATATGGTAAGGGCAAAGGGCCATTGGCGCCATCTTTATGAGTGGCAGCCGACGGCCTGAGAAAGGAAAATTAGTTTCTTACCTGATAATTTTCGTTCCTGTAGTACCAAGGATCAGTCCAGGACACCTGGGTTGTGACTCCGCACCAGTAGATGGAGACAGACTAAAACTTGTGGGCGGAGCCATATATGCCCCTGTGTCAGTCACAGCCCCTCAGTCATACGGAATGTCAAAGTAGAACACAACCAGAGAACTAAACTAGCTACAAACCGCTAATAGAACGGGGAAAGAAATACCCCTCCTGGAAACGGACTCTCCAATCGAGAGAGCCAAACAAGCGGAACAGAGTAATTCAGAACAAAGAGCGGACTCTCCATTACTTCAGCGCAGCACTGCGGGCGGGATCCTGGACTGATCCTTGGTACTACAGGAACGAAAATTATCAGGTAAGAAACTAATTTTCCTTTCCCTGTACGTACCAGGATCAGTCCAGGACACCTGGGATGTACCAGAGCAACCTACTGAGGGTGGGAAGCAGAGAGTCCCGCTCGGAGTACCCTCTCTCCAAACCCTCCGGATTCGGTAGCCCGGACATCCAACCGGCAATGCCTGATAAAGGTATGCAAAGACTTCCAGGCAGCCGCCCTGCAAATCTCTTGAGGCGACACCTGAGAAGCTTCCGCCCAAGACGCTGCTTGAGATCGAGTCGAGTGAGCCCGCAGCCCCACGGGAAGAGGTTTTCCCCCGCACCAAGTACGCCGAACTGATGGCCTCCTTGAGCCAACGAGCGATCGTTGTGCGGGACGCTGCAGCTCCTTTCTTTGGTCCAGAGAACAGGACAAACAGATGATCTGTGACCCGAAACGGATTAGTGACCTCCAGATATCGGAGAAGGGATCTCCGTACGTCAAGCTTCCGTAACTCCCTCTCTTCTGGAACAGAGGACTCTCTGCACGCAAAAGCGGGCAACTCCACAGATTGATTTACGTGAAACGACGAGACCACTTTCGGAAGAAAGGAAGGAACCGTCCGTAAGGAAACCCCCGAATCAGAGATACGCAAGGGAGTTACAGGACAGGGCCTGTAACTCGGAAACACGCCGTGCCGAGGCAATCGCCACCAAGAATGCCGTTTTTAAAGTGAGATCCTTAAGAGTTGCGCGTTTCAAGGGCTCCAACGGCGCCGTGCATAGAGCGGAGAGAACCCAATTGAGGTTCCAAGCCGGACAAGGAAGACGTAACGGGGGGGGTGTCTAGCACCGCCGCCTTCTTTTTGGGGGCCTTGCAGGGTGAGACAAGGAACTTGTCCACTGGGGTACGAGCCAAATCTAACGCGTAGCCGTGTCTTATCACATTGAGGACCCACCGGTCCGACGTTACACCGGCCCATCTCCCGTAAAAATGACAGCAACCGCGCCCCGACGTTGGGGACGGCGAGCTGAGGCCGCGGTGGGAGGTGGGCCGACCAGCTTTCATTGCGAAGACTTGGCCCCTGTGATCGCCTTGTCTTCCGAAACGCTTCCCCCGAAAGGAACTGCCGCTGCCACTGCGGGGTACGGAAGGAGGAAGACCTATACAATTGTCGGAGGCGCCTCGCTGACCCTGGCGAGATCATAGCTCTGGCGGCCGCCCGGAGCAAGTCATACAAAGCATCTGCAGCGATCCGCCTGCCGCGCCTTCTCCTCCGACCGATCCGCGATGGCCTGGAACACCCGAGCCCCACGGAACCCAACACGCAGCGCAAGCGACTACAAATCAAGGCCGACCCCTGAAAGCACTTGCTCCAGCTGGAGTTCCCTCCTCCTATCCTGGATATCCGTGAGAGCGGTCGCTCCTGTAACCGGGACCGTTGACCTTTCAGGTTCCGCCGACACCGCTGCATCCACCCTGAGAACCCGAAGAAGCTCCAGGGTATCTTCTGGCAATGGATACAACTTGTCCACGGCTTTACTCACTTTCAGGTCCAGCTCCGGGGAATCCCCTTCCCGGAAAATATATCCGCAGCCGAACAGAGGAACGGGAAGGCCACCGCTGGGCCGGAGAGCTGGAAAAAAGACCGGATCCAGCCTGGCTCCCGGTCTAGACTCCACCTGTGGGGCCTCCACTCCCAATTCCTGCAGGATGGCCTGAATAAGGGGAGCCAACGCCTCCCTCCGGAACGAGCGGACTACCCTGGGGTCATCTCCATCCACTGCTGTACCTGTGCTGGTACCTGGCAGGCCTGACCCCTCTACCTCCGGCTCATCAGCGCCCCCCCAGCCGGGGCTGCGTCCGGGGCTGTGTCCTCCGAACAGAAGGACCCGGAGTCCTTCTCCTGCGGTCTGCTCCGCACCGGGCACTTCTGCTTTGGAGGGTCGGAGGGCTCCTGAGTCCGTCTCCTGCGGTCTGCCCCGTACCGGGCACTTCAGCTTTGGAGGGTCGGAGGGCTCCTGAGTCCGTCTCCTGCGGTCTGCCCCGCACCGGACATTACTGCTTTGGAGGATCGGAGGGCTTCCCAGAGCCTTTTCCAGCTTTCCCCCTCTGCTGCCTAGATCTTTTGCCCATCAGGACCGTCCGTAAAAGGAACGCGAAAACCGAAGAAAGAAGGCCTCCGAAACATAGGAGGCCCCCTCCGCACTGACCTCAACCAGAGAAGCAGCCCCTCCACCCCGGGGAGGCCCCCCCGGGGGCTCGCTGCTGCGGGAAAAACGCCGGAGGGAGACCTCCATTTGCTAAGACCTGTCTCGTGGTCTGGACAAACTGCAGCTAAAATGGCCGCCGTTCCCGCGCACGGAACAGCAGCGCTATCCCTGCCTGATCGTTGCAGGGCGGCCCCGACGCTGACCGAAAACAAGGTACCCCGACCTGACTCTGACCGCCCCTATACAGGCGTGCGCGGCAGGAGGCTCCACGTGGCATCCCCCCCGCGACCGGCAAGTGCCCAGGGATCTCCACTAAAGTCAACCCCCCCCCCCGGAACGAAGCCGCGAAGGACGGAGAGCCGGCGAGGCGAGGAAGCCACACAACAAAACAAAACAGACCTTTTTTTTTTTTTTTTTTTTTTTTACTACTTGCGATTGCTGCTTGGACGCTGTCCCTGGTCCTGACCTGCCTGCTCCAGCGGGGGTGAGTGAACCGGGCTCCCCGGTGTCACCCCCGACGCTGCTGCCAGCAAGGGCCAGGTCCTCGACCCTCAGCAGCGGCCTCTACCAGGGGGGGATGGTCCCCTCAGAACCTCCCAACCCCCCTGGGAGGCTCTCAGGACGAGGGAGTCTTCTTTCTTCAGATGAACAAAGGCCAAAACTAAATTCTTCTTTACTTAGAAGAAAAAAATTGCCCAAAACCAAAATAAAGAAGGAAAAATTCCAGAAAACCTGACTAACTACCAGAATCAGTGCAGGCAGAGGCTGTGACCGGACCTGCACCACCTACTGGAGACAGAGTAAGACTGAGGGGCTGTGACTGACACAGGGGCATATATGGCTCCGCCCACAAGTTTTAGTCTGTCTCCATCTACTGGTGCGGAGTCACAACCCAGGTGTCCTGGACTGATCCTGGTACGTACAGGGAACAGGAGATCGCTCCCGGGACCACCACTAGACCACCAGGTATGTTTTGGGGGGCTCGGGAGGGTGGGGGAAGCTAAGGGGTTGTTTTTAAAGGGTCGGGTGGGTTTTTTTTAAATCGGGCCATCGGCGCCATTTTTGAGTGGCAGCCAAAATAGCGCCGATGGCCCGAGAGCGGGAGATCGGTCCCCGCGCCCCCACTTGACCACCAGGTAATCATAAAATGTTTTGGGGGGGTTTGGGAGCGTGGGGAAAGGTAAGGGGTTAATTTTAAAGGGTTGGGCCTCACTACAAAAAAAATAACGATGTGAATCGGAACCAATTCCGATTCACATCACCCACATCACCCACGATCAGATTTTTTCCCCCCCTCTAGCCGAACCCGATCGTTAAGACGATCGGGCACATGATTCACATCTCTACCCTTTCCCTTACTATGCCACTCGGGGACACCAATGGCGGCAGTAGCCCATGTGACATAGTAAGGGCGAGGGCCCCTCAGTGCCATTTTCAGGACTGGCAGCCGGCGGACCTTTGCCCTTACTATGTCAGAGGATCTACCGCTGCCATTGCTCCACCCCACTGACATAGTAAGGACAAAGGGCCATCAGAACCCATTTCAGTGCTTGCAGCCAACGGACCAACGCCAATACATCGCTCCCGGACCGCTCCTGAAAGCCCGCTCCACCGACAGACATTTTTATCAGGTCTCGGGGGGTCTGGAGGGTGAGGGGTGGTAATGAATTTATTGCGAACATCTTGGGGAGGGGTCACGAGGGGGGGCAGGCTTCATTCATTCAGCAACTCTGGGGGGGCAGGGGGTGGGCTACTGTTTTTCGCAGGGCTGGGGGAGGGGGGGTAGGAGAGTGTGGGGTGGTTAGTTTAAGAGAACTTTTCTCATAGGGTTGTTTTTTGGGGGAAGGGGGGAGGTTCACACACAAATACATACACTAAACTTGCACGATCTCGGGAACGCACTAAAATAGCCCTCCCCAGACCACAAAACAAATTTGGAAGTGCAATTTGGTTAGGCACTCCCCTATTTGGCTACATAACACGCACAGATGCCCAGGGACAGACCACATGTAGCACCAACAATTTTAATTTCCCAGGTCTTGGGAGGGGGCAGGAGGGTGGGGGGTTTCTGATCTGAAGGGTAGGCAGTAGGTGGGGGGAGGTGACAGTGAGGGGAGGGAGAATGAGGGGGGGAGGTGAGTGTCAGGGGAGGGAGAATGAGGGAAGAGGTGAGTGTGAGGGGAGAGAGTTGGAGTGGGGACAGGGGAGGGAAGGGGGGGTGAGTGACCAAGGGGGAGGAGGATGAGTGATTGAGGTAAATGAGCAAGGGGGAGGGAGGGTAAAGAACCTGACCCTGCCACTGCAACGCGTGGCCGGGTACCGCTAGTACCTAAATAAATCTCTAATTCGGATGACTTAAGCCCAGAGAGTTGACAGTGGTAAGACTCCAGAAAGTGGCATACTTCCCCATGGACTTTCACTGGCACATTATCTGTGCATATTTCAAAGTTACTTTTTCTTCGGCCTATGTTATTCCCAGATTTTAATCTAAAAATAGTGTGATTAAGATATAGATTTTCTAGATTGCAAGTAGTTATAATAAATGTACTTGCTCTGATCGTGCTGAAGAAAAATCTGTATCCTTCATTACCTCAATTGTCCATCAAGAAATAAGTATTTTATTGTTTTGCAAGGACAAATTTGTTCATAAATGACAGCTAAATTTGTTGATGGTATTGAATTGCAAATGCTAATGCATTTTTCAGTCTTATGAACTGATTAAATACATATTAAACTGTCATTCAAAGTCTTAATAAACAATAGCATTCTTTTTATAGGAGTTCAAAATCATTTTCTGAGGACTAAAGGGCTTCTTAAATGCCTTGATCTACTAATATATTAATAGATGATAAACAAAATGTTTTATTTTTTTAGATTACTACATATAACAAGCACACCAAGACTTTAATTTGTTTCTGTTTTCATTCTCTTATGAACCATCGGCATGAATTTTAATGTGCCAGCACCTTTCATAAAAGGCCAAAATTCACATGTGCAAAATCAAATTCCCTATGTATATTCAGAAGAGAATAAGATCATTCTCTCTTTCAAACATTCAAAACTAATTATCATTTGACTGCTCTAAATTCTGCTTACTTTCGTATACAACATTTTGCCAAGAGAATTTCACCTTGTCTTTGCATTTAAAGTTTATCAGCAGTGGAATAGTTAAGGAGCTTATGTGGCGCCCAGGTGTTAATTACAACCAACATTTTTTTTTTAATTTGCTGTTGTAGTTTTGTTTCTGGCTTTTTAAAAGTTTTTGTTTCATTTTTTATTAAAGAAGAAACTAAAATTGAAAAGGAAGAAGAAAACAAAATGTAATAGAATGTCATTCCCTTAGTAGGGAAAAAAAAAAACCCCAACCCTCCTCGGCCCTGATTCCTCATCATTTATTTTTCTTTTTCTTCACTGGATCGCTTCTGCCCCACTTAAAAATGGCACCAGAAGAACAAGGCGGGTGCTTTTCTTATGTGAGGAAGGCTTTGCTCCGTACTGGATGGTTTGGCCTTCTTTCCAGCTGCAGAGGAAAGTGTTTCCTCTGCAGCTGGAAAGAAGTTGTTTGCACATGTCTCCCTTGTTTTGGGATTGACTGAGCTTCCCTTTTCTAAGACGGGTTGAGCACGAGGAAGGTGTGGTTAGAGGAAGTTTTTGTTGGAGTTGGAAGCTGCTGTTCTGTTTGAATCCCAGTAGGCCCTCTGTCTGCACCACTGGGTTTCACCAGGAGAGCTCTGAGGAGATGATTTTGACTTTTGAGAGAGCTGGTTTATTTTTTTGACCTGTCCAGGAAGGACTCGCTCCGCCCAAGGGCACAGGATTGGGTGCTGTTTTCCCTGCTGCCAATCACGGTGGGGTCTACAGTTGACTGAGATGCTACTCTGCCCTGCGTTCAGCAAAAGGTAGGGACTGTAGTGACCTAACAGAAGAAGCAAGAACTCACCCCTAGATTCATCATTCTGCTTTATTTATAGCAGAATGATGAGTCACAAAAGAAAGAGGGGTGGGGGGGGGGGGGGGGGGGGCGATAGTGGGTAGCCGGCCACATCACAATGGTGCGGTTTTGCCCGTCGCAGTGCGGCCGCACCACACACTACCGCCCCATAGCACCACGGGAAAAGGTGTAGATATTTCCCGCAGTGCTGCCGGTGATAATGTGAAAAAACATTATCATCAGCAGCACTAGGGGCCACAACCCCACCCAAATCCCACCCACACTCCTCCCCTTCCCCTAATTAGCATGGCATCTCTGCAATGAGGCAATCACCGCATGCCGTAGGGCTTTATCACACACCATAGCGGCCCATCACAGAATAAAGAATGACTCCTGTTAGTTTTTGCAGACATTTTTGTGCCATCTTTTGAAGATGGGAGTTTCTTTTTCTACCACCAGCTCTCTGCCTACTTTTGGAGATGAGAAGCAAGTTTGTCTTTCCCATCACTGGGAAGAGATTTTGACATTGGGACACTGATAGAGTCTGACCTGGAGAGAGGCTGTAGTGCTTGGAGTTTCCATCCTGTTTTTCTTTTTGATGTATTTTCTATTCTTGCTGGGACTTTATTCTTTAAGTTACAGTCAAATATTTTTGATGGACACCTCTCAAGCCTTTACCTGCTCTTTTTTGCACGTCAAAAAGCAGCCCGCTGAACTGAGAGATCTGCTTACATGAGTACAAGTGGGAGAGAGACTGTGAATGTCTGTACATGGTACCTACCCCCAGGAGCTTAGGGTCCCAGAGGCTTGTCCTCCTCCCCACCAGTTGAACCCCGGTCCCCTTGGTGACTTACTGCAATGTTATGGACAGTGCGAGAGAAAGATAAGAACAATATGGGAGACAGTGGCCCTAGGGACTTCTGCTATGACCCCTGTTTTAGGGACCTCAAAACCAAGAGGGGTTACATTTAATTCCCAGATCCAGGCCAGCGTCACTTTATATGGAAGAAATGAACAATGGTGCCAACCTCAGTCTGTTTCTAAGCATACCACTGGAAGGGCAGATTCCATTCTCATGAAGAAAAAGAAACATTTGGTGAGAGGGTTTGGAGAGCGGGGGCACTGGAGGTAAGACCCAGGAAGATTATTTTTTTGTCAGAAGAGAAATTAACAAAAAAATAAATAAAGGGAAATGAACAAAATTTTATTTGATTTTCTATTGATTTCATTTTAAAAATGAATTGCAACAAAATGAGAAATTTTGTTAAATTTTCCCATGTTGTTCCAAATGAATTCACATCCCTAGCACTAAATCTGCCATAGTAGATTAAAGCAGGAAGCACTTTTATTCAAACACACATTTTTTACTTAACATACATACATTCTAATTTCATTGCATTGACTCCCAATTGAATACCGCTCCCAATATCAAACAGCCTGCATTGTACACAAAATAATTTACGGTGAACAAACTGAATGGTTGGTTAAATATGGCCATTCAATTACATGCTCCCCAAAGGAACCTCAGATCAGCAAATAAGGGTCTACTAACTATCCCCTCGATGAAGTCAGCACATCTCAGTCAAGTTCGAGAGCGAGCAGTATCGATTAGGGATGTGCATTTGTTTGCAACAAAATAGGAAATAGAGACTTGCTGGGCAGACTGGATGGGCCATTTGGTCTTCTTCTGCCATCACTTCTATGTTTCTATATGTTTAGGCGATATTTCCTATTTCGTCGCATTTCAGGAGGGCGACAAAACGATAAGAAAACCCACAAAATTTTGTGTGGTTTTCTTATTGTACTTCGGGGGGAGAAAGGGCACATAAAAAAACCAACCCCCAAACCCTCCCCAAACCTTAAAATTTAATTAATTGCAACCCCCCCACCCCAAGACTTACCCTGACTTCAGTGGCTAAAAGTCTTTTTGTTTCAGGACAACAAAAAGTGGCAGGGAAGGCAAAATACAATTTCCTTAGGTAAAAGAGCCATCTGAAAATTGTGTTCCGTGGGCAGGCCCTGTGAGCAGTCACACTCATCCTGTGCATTCCAAGACCCTGGATGCCACCCAAGAATGCTGTGTCGCAGGGACACTGCCAGGAAGCTGCTCCCCCTCCTTTTCTCTTGCCAGCCTTAGGTGCGTGCACATACAACCGCATGCACATACAACCGCATTCACCTTAAAGCTCTGCGGCAGGAAAGCCGCTTCATAGCGCCTAGTGATGATCTCATACAGTGTCCTAGTTAAGGCCCATTCTGTTCTTCCTTGACTCAGCAACAGTCTTCTGCTTTTCACTGCGTGTTGCCTAGCATTCCTGATTCCTGTGTTCCATGGCCTCATCCTTCCTTGCCTCATACAGACTTGTCTTCTCCAAATTTCCTCGCCAGCCTACCTTGTCCAGCCTTTATTCTGTTATCTGTCTTGTCCAGAGTATTCAGTGTGTCTTCATCCATCCTTGGCCAGATCTTGACCCCTTGCCTTGACCTGTCTATGATTGCCTGCTAGGGGTGTGCATTCTTTCCTTATGAATTGGTAATCCGCAATGTACAGGGCCATATTCGTATTTGTGGGGAAGCGAAACTTATTGTGATTCCCCATGAATACAATGAATCTTCGCTGAATTATTCGGCCATCTAAAGGAGCCAATTTAAACAAACCACCCACCCTCCTGACCCCCCCCCCCCAAGACTTACCAAAATTCCCTGGTGGTCCAGCAGAGGGTCAGGGAGCCATCTCCTGCACTCACACCCTTGGCTGCCGGTATTCAAAATGGCGCCAATAGCCTTTGACCTACTATGTCACAGGGGCTACCGGTGCCATGGTCAGCACCTGTCACATGGTAGGAGCAATGGATGGCCGGTGCCATCTTGTGCTCCTACCATGTGACAGGGGCTGATCAATGGCACCGGTAGCCCCTGTGACATAGTAATGGCAAAGGCTATTGGCGCCATTTTGAATACTAGCAGCTGATGGCCCGAGTGCAGGAGGTCGCTCCTGGACCCCTGCTGGACTTTGGCAAGTCTTGTGGGGGTCAGGAGGGTCCCCCAAGACTTGCCAAAAGTCCCTGGTGGTCCAGCGGGGGTCCGGGAGTGATCTCCTGCACTCTCACCCTCGGCTGCCAGTATTCAAAATGGCGCCGATAGCCTTTGACCTACTATGTCACAGGAGCTGCCAGTGCCATTGGTCAGACCCTGTCACATGGTAGAAGCAGTGGCCATCCATTGTGCTTTTGGATTTTAGTTATCTGCCTAAGTCCTGCCAGCCACCAAATCCCAACGGCTCAACCCATGAGGGAGGTGGCTGTTAAAGGTGAAACTCCAGACTGTCCAACTGCTGGCATAGGCCTCAGGGTTCGTCCTTGAGGCTATGCCAGCACCAAGTGCTCACATACCTGCTACCCTTCACACAACCTCAGCAGTAGATGCTTCTTCTTCACATATAAATGACTGTACTTCCACAGACTTCCCTACCATTCTTTTCAACAGATTTGTCTACTGCCTCTTCTGGTCCAGTGCCAGCAGCTGCTTCTGGCCAGACCCCAACAATGTGAACAGCCATCAACCTAAAACCACACAACAAACCTAATCCAAGCCCGGGCCAAGTTTTTTATCCCTCCGGACAATACTTAACCCTCTGTTTCAGTAGGAGTACAGAATCCAGACTTTCTTGGAAATATGGTATCAGATAACCAAGGACTTCTGGGTCTTCAAAATCATGCAGTGTTTCTCCTTGCTTCCATCCCTCCCACATTGTGAGACTTTCAATCTAGATCTATCTCACCTGATGCAGCTTTGCCTAAAAGTGCAATCACTTCAACAATGAGTGATAGAGCCAGCATCTGTATCTAAACATGGACAGGATTTCAATTCCTGATATTTCCGCATCCCCAAGGAGAATGAAAGTCCATTCTGTACTGAAATATTGAACAAACATCTATTCTGAGAGAAATTCAAAATGAATTCCTTCAGTACAATTTTTCAGTACATAGAGAAGGACAAAAAATGTGTGCCATAGAGGATGTATATGCTCACATAACCAGCCATCCACCCTTCCCATTAGTCTACCTTCATTTCAAGGCAAATTCTTCCCACTACCAGTACAAGGTTTTCCCATTTGGCCTGTTGGCAACAATAAGAATCTTTATAAAATGCTTTGCTGTTGTAGAGTCTCATCTGTGTCAACAAGGAATACAAATCTTCCCATACCTCAATGTCTGGCAAGTCACAGTGACCTCTTGGGAAGAAATGCTCCATTCCCTACTCAAAATGATTTGTCTTCTGCAGGGCTTGAGTTTTCTTTCAACTTTGAAAGAAATGGCTCAGATTCATTGGAGCTCGGTTAGACTCACTACAGCAGAGAGCATTTCTACCCTCAGAGTGAGTGAACACCATGACTCGCTATTTTCCTCAATAACCAGAATGCTTCTAGTGGTATTAGGACATATGGTGGCAGCCAAACCTATCAGTCCCCCTCCTTCATATTCATAGCCATCAATGAGCTCTACATTCTCAATGGGATCGGCTAACTCAACCACCATCAATTGTAGAACAGCTTTCTGAAGAAATGAAGCGAATGTTGCAGTGGTGGTTACATTCCCTGAATTCTCTAGGAAGGATCTCATTTTTATACACTCCCCCATCGAGTAACACTAGTGATGGATGCCTCCATGAAAGAATGGGGCACTCACACAGGATACTTTCATACCCATGGTACCAGGAAACTCACTTACAGATGAATCTACAAAAATCAAGTGCAATAAGATACACTCTATCAGTGTTCATACATCGTCTTTGGGAAGAAGTATCTTGTTTCAAACTGACAATCAAGTTGCCTTGTTTTATGTCAACAGAGAACTACAGGGTCAGGGTCTCTCTGCCAAGAAATGCTGAAGGTTTGGAATTGTGCGGCCCTCCAAGCCACCTACCTTCCTATGATCTCCAACACATTGGCAGATTGCCTCAGCAAAATATTTCTTGCACCTGAGTGTGGCCACTGAAGCAATCAGTAGCAGACAAACTATTCAAATTATGGGACCTACCATCAGAGCATAAAAGAAAATTTAATCAATTTTGCTCAGTTCTATCCAGCCATGTCAGACTAGCTTAGGACACTTTCCTACTTGATTGGGGAACAAGCCTCATGTATGTTTTTCCACCAATACCGCTGATCACTAGAACGGTTCAGTATCATATTCATCTGATCCTCATAGCCCAGGCATGGCCCAGACAGATATAGTTTGCATATTTCATACAACTTTCCAGTAGTCCTCCTATACATCTGAGGTCAGACCCTATGTTGTTAACTCAGCTCGCAGCATAATGGCTTGAATGTTGAACACTTGGTAATCACTGATCTCAATTTGTCCAGAGAAATTTCAGACATACTAGTTTAATCTAGAAGTCATCAAGAAGAAGAAATTATGGCTACAAATGGGACAGATATTCCAAATGGTATCATCAGAATGCTTTGGACCTGTTTTCTTATGAATCCAAGCATTTATTTGCTCCTTTTTTTCATTCAGGCCTTGCCACTTCTTCAGTGTGCTGCATCTCAGTACCATAGCAGCATACCATATCCTGGTAGACAGTAAGCTGATTTCTACTCATCCGCTGATATATAGATTCATGAAAAGTGAATGACGTCAAGCCTCCAGTAGAAAAACTGCCAGTTCCATGAGACTGCTGCTGGAATTGGCTTCACATAAATACTTGACTTAGAAAGTAGTGTTCCTTGTTGCAGTCACCTCTTCTAGGAGAGTCACCAAACTCCAAGCTCTCATACACTATCCACTGTTAATGCAACTGTTAAACTACAGGGTAGGGGTGTGCATTTGGATTGACCGCATTAGTAAAACGCAACTCATATTTTTTTTTTACTTAAAAAATTGATTCGACATAAACGATCGGATTTCCCACATATCGAACATAGATATGTTCGATATGTGGGAAATCGCGATTGTTGAGCCAAAATAAAAATATAAACCCCCTCACCCTCCTTAATCCCCCCCCCCCCCCGACTTACCACAACTCCCTGGTGATGGAGCAAGGAGTGAGGACGCCATTTCTGCAATCCTTGGCGAGAAGCATGTGACGTCGGCGGCACGTCGAGTGACGCCGGCGTCACGTGATTCCCGGCTCGTTCGCGCCGGACGGCTCGTTCGGCCCAAAAAGAACTTTTGGCCAGCTTGGGGGGGTCAGGAGGCCCCCCCAAGCTGGCCAAAAGTTCTGTTTGGGCGGAACGAGCCGTCCGGCGCGAACGAGCGGGGAATCACGTGGCGCCGCGTCACTCAGACGCGACGTCACGTGATTCCCGGCAAGTTCGCGCCGGACGGCTCGTTTGGCCCAAAAAGAACTTTTGGCCAGCTTGGGGGGGTCAGGAGGCCCCCCCAAGCTGGCCAAAAGTTCTTTTTGGGCCGAACGAGCCGTCCGGCGCGAACTTGCCGGGAATCACGTGACGTCGGCGTCACGTGATTCCCGGCTCGTTCGCGCCGGACGGCTCGTTCGGCCCAAAAAGAACTTTTGGCCAGCTTGAGGGGGTCAGGAGGCCCCCCCAAGCTGGCCAAAAGTTCTTTTTGGGCCGAATGAGCCGTCCGGCGCGAACTTGCCGGGAATCACGTGACGCCGCGTCTGAGTGACGCGGCGCCACGTGATTCCCGGCAAGTTCGCACCGGACGGCTCGTTCGGCCCAAAAAGAACTTTTGGCCAGCTTGAGGGGGTCAGGAGGCCCCCCCAAGCTGGCCAAAAGTTCTTTTTGGGCCGAACGAGCCGTCCGGCGCGAACGAGCCGGGAATCACGTGACGCCGCGTCACTCGACGTGCCACCGACGTCACATGCTTCTCGCCAAGGATTGCAGAAATGACGTCCTCACTCCTCGCTCCATCACCAGGGAGTTGTGGTAAGTCTGGGGGGGGGATTAAGGAGGGTGAGGGGGTTTAATTTTTTTTTTTTGCACATATGTACATATACCCAACTCATTGGATTTTTTTTATGTCCATATTGGCCGCAAGTGGGACCCCCTTTCGGACATAAAAAATATGAACATAAAATTTTGCTCTGCACATCCCTACTACAGGGTAGTCCTCCATACCTGAAGTTTATACCTCAGCTTTCCATATCAATCTATTCATTGTATTGCCTATCTTCTTTCCGAGACATCATGGGCATGAAGGAGAGAAAACTTTTTATATCTTGGACTGCAAAAGAGCCTTAGTTCATCACAAGAAATGAACTCAGCCACATTGCCAAACTTCTCAACTTAATTTCATATGATCCTAATATGCTAGGGAAACCATTTGCCAAATGTGCTTTGTCTAATTGGATAGCTGAGTGCATTCAACAACACTGCTGCACTTTAGCAGGATGCAAGACACAGATTCTATAAAAGCTCATCACGTGAGAGCTATGACTTCTTCAGTCACTCATCTTCAAGAAGTTGCCTCTCAAGGAAATTTGCAAAGCTGCAACTTGGTCATTTCATTACTATCTGAATAACCTCTCAAGGACTAAGAAGACTTGGGCAAGCAGTTTTGCATAAACTTGTAGTCCACTCTCCATATTGGAGTCTGGGTTGCTTACTTAGTAAATGATCCACTGCAACCATCAGCTTGGGACTCCACACATATAATAGCTAATTCAGCCTGCTTATCAAAGTAAAAATCAAGTTTTTGTTTTTTTTACCAAAAACAGTGGTTTCCATAGGTAAAAGAATGAATTAACCATGGAATACCCAACCGTCTCCCTGGACAGTTGACTACATAACTAGAATTAGCTCTAATATAGACTGAGGAGACTCTCAAGGCAACACCAAAGCTCTGTAGAGCTCAAAGCCTTACTAACTAGGAGTCAAGAGCCTTTTCGGTGCCATCACATGACATCACTCATATGTAATGGCTAATTCATCCTGCTATCAATGCAAACACCATTTACTGTAAATAAATTTGCTTTATTTCCTGGACACCTGAGAATGTTCCATTTTAAAACAGCTAAACATTTTCATTGTGAATCCCCTGAGTACTTTTTAACCTCTCTTGGGAAGGAGGTCAAATTACAGCCAATCAATTTACCTGGGTAAATGGCTTTGAAAATTGTTCTCCCCCTGTCCAAAATGTGGTTGATAGATATACAAATCAATGAAATTTACAATGAATATCTACTATAAAATGTTGTTAACATTTTTTTTTGTGAGAGACCAAGATGACGGTTTGGTGAGTGTTTGGAGATTCTATAAAATGTTAGTTTTTCTTTAACATTATGCCTCATACTAAGCAAAAGGCCAACATTTAGGCTGGATCCCCAACTACCCTTGTGACTAATCTGTCACAACCTAAAATAAAGAAGTTTTTTACCCATACTTCTGGAACTTCTCTGGGAGCTGGTTCTGTTGTGGGGAAGTCCATGGCATGAGCAGGCTCCCTGCTGGACGTAAAGTCATCATCGAGCCCTGGAGCTCCGGTGATTCCTTCTCCTCTTTACTCGATGTTATCACCAAGTGCTGCTTCAGCACCACCTGGGCAATTGTTGAGGCCCGCAGCGATGGCATCTGGGGAGCTTTCATTTGCCATTGGGGGAGGGTCCTTTCCCAGGTTCCCTGGATGTAGCTTTGTCCCTAAAACAAGATCTCGGCATCAAACTATTGTGTTGGAACACCATGGAGAACCAGTGGTTCCAATCTTCATCCTCTGTCAGTCAAATGGAGGATACTGGAAGCATATTTTCAGCTTTTGCTCCCAGTAATGAAGTTATGTTAAGTACTATTTACTGTGAAGTATTAGTGAAACACCAGATGCTGACTTTGGACTCTGTTTGGTCAGCTTTGATTGTTCTGGAGAAGTCAATCTCTTTCTTTGACATTTCTTCAGACATTATTTTATTTATTTCAGGTTTTTTATATACCGGCATTCGAGAACGCAGTCCCATCATGCTGGTTCACATAAAACAGGGGTGTATCGTAAACATAAACTAAAACAATGGTGCGGAAAAGGCAGTTACATATAACAGGGTGATTAGAACTTGGCGGAGAAAGAAGAGAAAGGACAGGTTAAATAATTAATTTAAACATGTAAACAATAGAGGAGATGGTTAATCATGGTGAAGGTGGTGATAAGGATTGGCGTGGGAGGGACATTAGTACTCATACTCAGTTGACTGAAAGAGCTCTTTCTCTTCAAAGGGAGCAACTGGAGGATTTGGATAAACACGTTGTTGCAATTCAAAACATAGAGGGAAATTTAATTCAGTGATATGGTTAACACCAAAAAGTTAGAAAATATTGAAAACTCCTATCTCAATCTATTAGTAATAAACTTCCTTGTTTTAGCAGTAATTTCACCTGTGGAACTCTTTAAAAAAAATATTTGCTTGACATTTTTAAATTTATTGGTGATATGAGGCAGTGCCCCTAGTGTTCCCCTATTTATCTGGCAGGACCAGGCTAGATGTCTGGTTCAACTTAAATGCCTTAAGGAGTGTATGCTCCATGGGTGGGATCCTGTGAAGCAGGTGGGGTTCAGAGGGCATAACCAGAGACTGGGGAATAAGAGAACATCAGAACAGACCCAGGTCTCTGGGAGGAAGGCAGCTCCTGTAATGTAACACCATCCAAACACTGAGCTGAGATGAAGCAGCACAAACTGAGCAGAGAGAGTGCACTGTCTGAAGTTAAAGGCAGACTACTGTTGTGTGTATGAGTGAAGCTGTGAATAAAGATTATGTTTTAAGACAGGCTGAATTTCTGCTTCTAGGCCTTTGGGAATCACCACTTATTTCCACATATGATGTCATGTGTGGGATTTTTCTAAAGCTTTGCACAAAGAATAAAACACAGCCCCAAGAAAGTATCTGTTGGGGGTAAAGGAAGAGTTATGAAGATAATATGTGGTTCTAAATGTAGTGCAGAATACAGAGGGCCTGTG
Organism: Rhinatrema bivittatum; assembly: GCF_901001135.1. NCBI lineage: Eukaryota > Metazoa > Chordata > Amphibia > Gymnophiona > Rhinatrematidae > Rhinatrema > Rhinatrema bivittatum. The sequence goes on from NC_042621.1 coordinate 17,462,556, forward strand.
GCTCTAAAACAATGCACAGGGGTGCACAGAGCACGGCAGCTTGTGTGAAAGGGTGTGGCTCAGAAGCTGAATTGAAGAAAAAAACAGTTTAGAGTTTCAGGTAGAGAGGAAACTGAGTGGGCCTGGTTGCAGGGACAGCCAGGAAGTGGTAAGTTTGTACTGGCTAACAGGAGAAGGCAGGTTTGAGGTATATAGGGATTAAGTTAATTATTGCTGGCTATTCAGGCTTTTTAAACCCTTTTTTGCCTTAGGAAAAAAGGAAAGGGGAAATAATACCGGTGTAGCAAGGCTGTGCTGAACATGGTGAGGCCCTGGAAAAGCTGCCAGAGTGAGCTGTGAGTATGGTGAATGGACCAGGGTTGGGCCCTCTTCCAGCAAGCAAGCCACTCTGCAAGGAAGGTATGCAGCCATGAGAGAACCTGGAGTCGAGCAGTCAGACTATGGCTAGCAGACCTTGATCCAGAATCTCCAGGAGGGAGATAGAAGGTTACAAGAGAGCGTTGCAAGGAGTCATCAGACCTGGGCTGAGCAAAAACAGACTCAGGAAATACACCGGGTCATAGTCAACTATTTGGCATAGAGCCTTGTGAACTTGTCAAAAAGTGGTAACATAGAGTGCCCAGGAGGGGGCACTACAGAGTGTAAATCAGGTTCAACTCTGATTGGCCAGAGGATAGGGCTACAGGTGGTCCTGAGGAAGACCCTGTAGGGTACCAACACACTACCAGGAGACCAGAGGCTGCTCCTGTGAGAAGTTCTGAGAAAGAGGCAATGAAGAATCCTGAGAGAAGAATCACAGAGAGCCCTATAGAGGGCAACACAGACTGCCCAGAGGGAGGCAGTGTTGAGAAGGTGGAAGTTGGTGCTACAGGTGATCTGAATGAAGGCCCTTTAAGGTTCTCAAACACTACTGGGAGTCCTGAATCATCTTCTCTGAGAAGACCAGAGAGAAAGGGAATGGCAAGGCAAGTGAGAGATTTCATAGAGAGCCCAGAGGGTGCCACTACATAAACCCCTGTGAGTGAGGGTGCAGAGGAACCAGCAACTGGCATGCATGAGTGGCCAGTGTAATGATGTGGAAACACTGGAGAGCCCAGAGGGAGGCACTGTAGAGTTTAAAGATAAGGAAACTGCAGAGGCCAGGGGAGGAGCTGCAGAATGTATAGAGGAGGAAACCACAGAGAGCCCAGAGTGAGGTGCTGCAGAGAACCTGGAAGAAGAGTCCATGGAGAGCCTAGAGCATGGTACTGTGAACACTCGAGAAACTGAGTCCAGGAGGGGCTCTAATTGAGAGAAACCAGATGCAGGAAGCTGGCACAGTTGGTTATAGAGGAGCATTTATTATTGCTTTTTTTAGTCATGTTCTTGATTAATATTTGTGCTGTATTCTCTCAGTTTTTCTGTATGTTATACTTGTGTTTTATTTGAAATAATGATATGATAAATTATATATTAAAATATTTTTTATCATAATCACATTGTTTACTAAGGAGGCAAATTTCAAAAGTCTACAGATAGGTGCAAAGTCTGTAAGCTCTTTTACCGGTGGTCTTTGCACCAACACTCTTAGGGTAAGTATGAGCATACTTTTGTTTGAAAATTACCCAAGGAAAAAATAACCTCAGAGAAGGTAATATTTTAATGATATGCAGGACTTAGCCAGTCAGGTTTTCAGGATATTCACAATGAATATGTATAGGATAGGTTTGCATACAATTGAGGAAGTGCACTGCAAATCTGATTGGCTGGATGTTTCCCGAGGACTGAGTTGAAAACCCTTGCTCTAGTTTACATGATTTATGTTTATCATGAAAATCAATAAAAAGTAATAGTTTTTTAATACTCATATGTATTTGTACATCTTGAGCAGCACAATCAGTCCCTGGTCCTTTGATGTAAGGGTTCCCTGAAATTGTTGGTAGTATATATCCTTGACTTCAATCTTATTTACATAGACAGAAGTTATGTGGTGACAAGGTCCCGTCAAGGCTTGAATGGTTTCTTAATAACATGTACTAAATAGCATCTTGTATCAATCTTGTCCTACAGACATGCCTGTAGTGATTCAAAGCTTTCACTCTCTGAATTCAAAATCTAATTTTTAATGCACTTTCTGTCAGCTGTCTTCACAGCTTTTAAATAAGATTCTGTCTTCTTTTGACATACTCCCAGACAAATTGAAATGTAAGTAGAAAAATGAATGTACCTCTGCTTTGACTATAACAAACATTATATATTACAATAAACATATTATATAATATTATATATGCATATCAATAGTTACTGTTGTCTTAGTTCTGATGGGTATAGTGATCAAACTCCTTAGTTGACTGGAAAAACAAAAGAGATTAACTTCTCTGTTTTTGACATAATTCATTAAGCATTCTCAGATTTTAAATGAACTGTTCCATTGAACTGATAAAGATAGTGCACTTCTGCAAATCTGAAGTCTTGGATGCAATTTGGCAAATGACGAAAAAAAAACATTTCATATAAATAAGATTTAATTGAGTGCATAATGACTTTGCTTCAAAGCACTGCAGGATTAACAGAAAGTTGTTACATGGCCATATGGAATAACTCAACTGTAAATTAAAATATTCAGTTATGGCTTTTCCCAAGGTAGAAATACAGGTTCTTATTAGGAACTGCACCTCCAGATGTAGATTATCTTCCACTTCTTCAACTTAATGGAATCCTTATTTTCTAGAAACACATCTGTGATATGATATCTATGGGAATGATGTCACACAGAGGAAATCCATTCATTTCCAGCAGCACTGCCATTCACCTGACAAAGCAGAATGCGGTTAATAAACAGATTTTCAGTCCCTCTCCTGGACACAATAGAAACACTTTATTTATACAGGTGAATAATACACAGTTTGAAATAAACAGAGTGGTTAGTAACTTGGGATACTGTGTCCCCCGTGAATGGTATCATTTCAAGAAAGTAAAGAAAAAGAACAACGGATCTACGAAGCCTGGGCTCCCATGGCCGGGCCTGCACCTGACCCCAGGGCTAGCCTATTAGCCCTAGTCTAGGCAGGTACTGGTGTCAGGCCTGGGCGTGGACTCTGGCCTTGGCTGATCTGGAATCACTTTAAAGTGAGGGTGAATCAGTGTTTTTCTCAGTGTATTCACTGCAGTAAGGCCATGTATAAGGCTATTCAGTGAAGCCCTGAGTCCCACCATTAACTCCCAAATAGTCTCCAGTCTAGGTGGTATGACCGTTAACTCACCCCCAGCACTCGATGTCATCTGGGCACGATATTCTTCTGTAGATACCCCCACTCTCCTGACCCCCCCCCCCCCCCAAGACTTACCAAAACTCCCTGGTGGTCCAGCGGGGGGTCCGGGAGCCATCTCCTGCACTCACACCCTCGGCTGCTGGTATTCAAAATGGCGCCGATAGCCTTTGACCTACTATGTCACAGGGCTACTGGTGCCATTGGTCAGCCATTGTCACATGGTAGGAGCAATGAATGGCCAGCTCCTACCTGTCACATGGTAGGAGCACAAGATGGCGCCGGCCATCCATTGCTCCCACCATGTGACAGGGGCTGACCAATGGTGGAATTCTATATGTTTATATAGTAAATATGAAAAGGCTATGGCAGTTAAACATAATCGGTTGTCTTCCTGGGAACAGGTATAGAAGACTTTTGAGACATATATTGATTCACTGTAACAGTTACCCATGTTTATTGATGGCAGCCAACTTCTCTCTTGACTTTTCTCCTTTCCCCCTTTTTTACCTTGGCCTCCTCTTTTTATTACCTTCTTCTTTATATATATTTTCTTTTAATGTTTCTTAAATGTTATAACGTGTGCACCTTGATACTGTTTATGTACATTTTATTGATGCTTTCAATAAAAGATTTAAACTTTAAAAAAAATGCTTCTGGCTAACTTTTTTACCCCTGGTACTGACTTCAACCTATCTTCCCTGTTTACCTCTGAAGCAGGCTCTGGCTAGAGAGCTGGAGAATATGGACAGGTGAGGAGACGACTCTAGGATGGGTTCTGGAAAAGCTACTGGCTGTCTGGGGGCTTGTTTCTGGGTCTCTTCCCATACAGACAGACTACTCTTGGCTCTCCGTCACCTCAAACTGCTCACCACCATCTCTCAACAGGACATCTCCTCTCGCCGATCTCCTGACCACACCTAGTCTTCTCCCTTCTTGACAGCAGGGAGTGCTGGTCTACTCTGGACTCTCTTCGCTCTTCTTTCTGGGCTACTCTTCTGGTTTCACATTACTTAAACAGGCAGATCCAGATAAGGTATTCTTCAGTGTATCAGGCAAGGTCTCTTGTTTTCCACTGAGACAGTGCGTTTGGGGCCTGTCAGTCTTGTCTGCATACTTCTTTGGCTATTATGATTCATATTTGCTGCTTTCAGGGATAAAATATGGGATATCTCCCTACAGAGAGGAGTCAATTGTGACTCCCAGATTTCATAGAATTAATATAATATTCTAAAGAACACTTCTTATTGAACTGAAGCCTCATATTGGTTCAATATAGGACTTAAATACATTTTAATCAAGACCAACCATGGTTCTTTATAAAATAATAGAAAATCTAAAAATTATAGGGGCCTATCTAGTGCAATTGAATGCTGAAATTAATATTATAGAACTATAGAAACATGACAGCAGAAAAAGACTGCATGGTCCTTCCAGTTTGCCCATCCAAACACACATTAAAACCATGTGAATGTGCAATATCAGATATCACAAAATAAGTAAGACCCAATGCAAGAAACATTTTCATGAGCTGTCACATTGAAATGCATGCATAGCAGCTGACAAATATTAAAATGAAATAATATGGATGGTGATAAAATTTGTAATCTCTGTTAATCCTTTGGAAATTAACTACTCCTCAACAGGTCTAGTTAACTTTTCCCTAGGAGCATCATGCTTGCTAATGGTGTTTTCCTGCCTCGCCTTTGTGCTGCTAAAAGGAGATTCAGCTCCTAGGTACTATAGCAAACTTCCCTTTCTTTCCTGAAATAACTTCCTCTTCAACATGTATACAAAGTTAAGTCACCCCACCTTACCAAGCTTCCAAAAATGCCCTCCTCTGCACTAGAACCCACCCCAGGCCCCCCTTTACCACAAGGAACCTCTGGGTGTTAGTGGGACCAGAGTGATCCCCACCCAGCCACTCCTGTCCTGATAGCAATGTCACCCACAATGATGCTGACTAACCCAAAGCTCTCCTTTGCTCCAGCTAGGACTAAAGGGGTTTTAGATCAGGCAGCTCCATGCCTGATACTGGAAATGGAGAATCCTGGAAGCTGTATTCATATTACAATATGTAAAATGTATCTGAAACATAACAGGACCATTTTTAAAGGGAAATGTAAATGTAACATGCTATCATAGCAATTTTCAAAAACCCATTTACCCATGTTAAGTGTACAACACGGGTAAAACTGATTGACAATTCAATAGCATATATTGTAGCTATTGTCAAAAACTTTTAAAAATTCCTACAATATATGGTATTGAATTGTCAATCAGATTTACCTGCATTAAGTGCACTTAACATGGGGTAGATAGGCTTTTGAAAATTGCCATGATAATTTGTTACATTTACATTTTCCTTTCAAAATTATCCTGTCCATGTTTTAACGTATTAATTAATTACTTTATTTATTTATTTGTGCATTTTTATATTCCACATCTGCCAAATGAAATTTGTCTACCGCAAACCATGAATAAAACATATGGCTTATTTCTCTCAGTTTGTATAAAAATAAATACAAATTTCAAAGCATTTTGTTTCTAAAGAACTGTTAAAGTGAAGTCAGAAAACCAAAAATGAATATTCAAGAATTATTATTGATTAACATTCATTTTAGTTTGTAGCATGATTGTACTGAATGGTGAAGACAGAATAGTGCATAAGGTTAGTAAGAATCTGATTATAAGAAATTCGCTATATACAAATGATATGAAAAAGACTTTGATTTTTTTTCTCTGCAGTGAATCGAACTGGATATAAATGGATGATTAAAATGGATGAATCCACTGCACCTAGGTTGAATCTAATGTTTAAAGATAGGATTTGCCAAGGACTTTTGGTACTCAGTGATGCTTCTATTTGTAAATCAGCTAAGAAAAATTCTTCAAGCCTTCAACTTTTTGACATATCTTACAATTTATTTTCCTATAAATTATAAAAAGTTTTTTTCTGAATACCTACACATTAAATTAAGTTTTGTTTTCAATCTAAATTAATGAATTGCTAGGTGTAGTAATAACTTAATTGCACTGGGCCTTTAACTATAATTGTCATTGTTCAAAATTGGATTTTTTTTTTGTTCTGTTCATTAAAATGTTGCCATATAATGCTGGAGATGGTAATTTTCAAAATGGCCACATACAAACAAAAGTTGGTGTACCTAAATATACCCCAATATTATATAAACTATGCAGCAAGAGTCAAAGTTTATGAAACATATGTATCTCCACCCCCTAACTTATGCACATATGTGCTTAATTACATGCAGACTTTGTGTGCAGAAAAATTATGTGCATAATTTACACGCATATGATTTCTGTTTCCAGGCTTGTGTTGGGACAACATCAAAATAGACCTGCAAACCAAATTTTTGCACTGGGTATGTCCATCTTCTGGCAGAGTTTATGGTCCAGCAAGAGGGTTGTCTTCTCCCCATTCTTGGGGTCAGGAGGCACACTTTTTGCCTCCTCTACAACTAGCAGGCCTCAGGCCTCATTCCCCAAGAGATAAAAAGCCTTTAAGGAGCAACTGTGTGTAAGCATGGGAAAGGTGGATATTGGTGAAAACTAAGGGGCAAATTTATATGCTTTTCTACCTGAGATGATGGATTATAAAGAAGAAAACAAAAAGGCTTTCTGGGATGAGAAGAAATCTAATAGATGGTTATACGCTATGGCTGGCAGCTTGGAGGAAATCTTATCAGTGGGAACAGGAAGTAAAATGTGGCAGAAAATGACTATGTTGCTATGTAACTATGGGCCTCATTTTCCAATATCGCATTGGTATTGCATGCGATACCAAAAAGGGGTGTACCTTATGCTAATAAGCATGTGTATCGCAAGTTGCACTATCACCTATGCGAAAGGCTGTTATTGCAAGTTGCACTATTAGCCCAATTTGGGCTACATTGCTGGTATATCGCAGTTCATGATGTCTCCTGACAAGCCTGTTTCAGTATGATGCAGGCTTAGAGAGAGAGAGAGAGAAAGCGCGCCTGGCCATAATATCATGGCCCATAGGTAGGTATTTGTATCCCTATGGTAGGCCCACCTAGTAACTCGAGGTGGGGTTTAGGTAAGAGTGTAGGGGGTTAGGGGCCACTTTGACATTCTACGTGACACCTACGAATAGAACAGTGGTCCTAGCCTTCGGAGTGAGGAAACTCACTCCAAGATGAGATTTGGGCAATGTTCTCTCAACCTAGCTCTCTCTCTTTCCCTCTCTCTCTCCCCCCCCCCCCCCCCCCCCAAGGCTCTGGACCCGTCAATTCACCTGAAATAGGACTTACGGGAGACATCGCAAATGGCGATGAAACCTTACCGCACGGTCACGGCAGCTATCGCACAGCCTAATGCAATCCAAAGAGGTGTAGTTAAAATCGGCATTATGGCTGTGCGATAGCTCTTCGCAAACAGGCTAACCCAGCCCACTCTCCGCCCCTAACTCCTCCTATTTTCTGAATTTGCATCGCACCATACGATATGGTGCGATCGCATGTGGTAAACACGTTTTTGCATGCGTTAAAGGTCTATCGCATGCGTTAATGGGGCTTTTCGCATGCGATAAGCCCTTAACGCATGCGAAAACACCTTATCGCATTTTGATAAATGACCCCCATTGTTTTTCATTTCTATCTCTTTTTCCACATTTTATTCAACTACCACCATAGTACATAATCTCTTATGGCCAAACTTGGCTCCACAGCACAGCTCACAGCATGGAAACAAATGCTTACATTTACCCATTTGAGCAGGTAAACATAAGTGGAGTAGCCTAGTGGTTAGAACAGTGGGCTACGACCCAAGAGACCAGGATTCAAGTCTCACTGTTGCTCCTTGTGTGTGTGTGTGTGTGTGTGAGTGAGTGGCCCCTAACCCCTACACTCCTACCTAAACCTCACCTCAAGTCTCACTGTTGCTCCTTGTGTGTGTGTGTGTGTGTGAGTGAGTGGCCCCTAACCCCTACACTCCTACCTAAACCTCACCTCAAGTAACTATGTGGGCCTCATATAGAAGTATAAATACCTACCTAGTATGAGCCATTATGGCTAGTCTCTCTCTCTCCAGTGGTTATAGGTAGGAATTACAGCAGTTATGGCACTTACCGCAAAGTGTGAAAAGTTATCGCACTCTGCGGAAATACCTATGCAAAGCACTATGATAGCTTATTTATCACAAAGTGCACTATTACCATAAAACATGCCCCTCTTCCTATCTCATGCGATAGTTTGATGAATCTAGGCCTTAGATTGTAAGCCCTCTGGGGATAGGGAAATACTATAGCACCTAAATGTAATCTGCTGAGAAAAGTGGAGGGGAAAAAAAAAGTAAGAGTTTGTAAGGAGAATTAATGAAAAGATAAGTAATTGAAATAACTTATATAAAATAAGTAAAAGGTTTAATGGGAAATAGTAAATGATGTGAAATACAGTGCGGGCAAGGGATTGAAAGAGTACTTTAATATCTGATACTAACACCCAATATTTGAAAAAAAAAAATTTAGAAGTAAATTTCCTCATGAGTTGAGGGGTTTGTTGTATGGTTCTAATTTAATACAAGACCTTGTCTGTCAGGCTGGGCTAGACCCTTTTGGCCAGCTGTACTTAACTCCCGGCTCCACTGCAGTGAGGACCTGAAACATTTTGTCTGTCTTTCTTTCTTTCTTTTTTTTAATCCCCTACTCAGGGAAATGCCCTGGGATCAGGATTCCCTTCTGGGTTGTGTCTTAAGGTGGACCAGGCTGAATGTCTGATCCTGGTCTTTCAAGGGGATGTTGATACATACTCCTTGACAGTAAGAATTACTATACATATTTATTTAAAAATCATGGTGATCAGATATAAATTCTATTCTCTTTTAAACTCAATGTCCATTAAATTCTATAATATGTCATTTAAAGAAAGGCCACAGAAATATGTAAGAAATTGTTTTAAACTTACTTAGCATTTTTATTTAAACTTAATACATAGTAAATGTGTGAAACAGGTCAAAAACTGGCTGCTTTTTGAGATAAAGGTCAAACAAAGTAGTTATTTTGAAAATGTGGATATCAACACAATTTTGATTACATGAGATTGGAAGGAGAATTACAATGCGAGAAATTAATTAAACTACATGAAATGTTAAATAAGGAGCATCAGATTAAGCATTTTACTTGATTGTAAAAGCTGGAAAACAATGGATTTGTTTAGAGAAAATTTTTAGTGCAACTGATTGCATTCTTTAAGGTATTCAGACCTTAGAAAAAAATTATAAATAACACTTTTACAGGCAAGACTTCAAGGACAAATAAGTACAAATGTCATTAGAAAGATGATAGGAAATGTTATAAATATTAAAACTCTGTTCAAGATGTCTATTTACTAAGCTGTTCTAGAACAAGCACAGAAATTCAGATAATGAGATACAAAATGTGACTCTCTTACCATGGTTGCTGATACACCCAAAAGGAAAGGGAAGATTGGCATGGGAAAACCTCTCTCATATCCCTTGGGAAGACCTTCCTGAGGTAGACGTCCTCCCAGTCCTTGAGGCAGACAATGCCCCATGAAGTAGAAGACCCACCGATAGAATTCAGCAAACTCCCCTTCAGAGGTATATAAGAGGCCACTGAGTTCCACAACCCCCAATTCCCAGGTGTCAAATCCCCTGACCTCCACATCCTTGGAGACAGGAGGGAGCTGGACTATGTCTCAGATATTGGGTATCTTCTGCATTTTGGGACTTTCTTTCAGGGGGTAGGAGGTCTTCTGCATCAATAGGATGTGGGTCTTCTGCCTTGATGGTGGAGGTTCTTCTGTATATGAGGGAATGTCTCTCATGTGGGATAGAGATAGGGGTTAAAATTCAAAAATTAGGGTGGTCCACACTAAAGTATCTGTTTCTTCTTCTCCATTCTCCTATACATCAACTCTACCTCATTATCATAAATCTGAGTCTTTTGCCAGCAACATACAAACTGTTCCCATCTGAAACATCATTACTAGTTTGCAATTCCCTCCCATTGTTTTAAAAAGTTGAATTGGCACATTTTCCACCTTTTTAATCTCATCTTCCAGAATCTCTCTTTTAAATCTTACAACATTCGTTGAATACATTTTAACCACTTTACACCATTGTAATTGGACTTGTCAAATATGGGATTTGCAAATATGAGCCATAACCTCTCTAATCTCAAAATTTGTCATTGAGCTCTCAAATCTACAGAAAACCACTGTGGTACAGTTGTCTGAGATAACTTCAACTTCTCAGGAGCTCGTTAAAAGAGTTATCTGGCTCAACAGCAAAAAATATAAATCAATGCTCAAGAAAACTTATCAAAACAGTCTCAACATACTAAAATTTTAGAATTTTCACAAATAATTGCCTCAAAAGCTCATTAAAAGGTTACAACTGTTATCAGGCTCAATGGTTGCAATGTCATTCTCAGAACTACTCATCAAGGCAAAAATTCTTGCTCAGACATAATTGTAAAACATAGCTCATAATGACAGTAACTTTCAAAATGGTTTGCAGGCACACGTGCACATGCTCGTTAACCCATGCTCAGGGATGTGGCTATTTTATAACATATGCATGTATATGCACACGTTATAAATAACCTTGCCATGTGCATAAGTGTACCTAATTTTAAGTGGATGCACACCCATACAAACAAGCTGCTTCTACCACGTGAGTGGATACATTTTGAAAGGGACACAGACCGACACCATTGCCTGTTTTATCAGTTCCTCCCCAGTTCACCTAATTAACAGGTCCTCTAACTCCCCCTGGTTTGACAGTCTGTATGCCCCAGTTACCCCAGACCCTTTACACTCTTCAGATATGGCTCAGTAGTTCTTTTCTTTTAAACTTATATGCCATCCATAGCAGAAGTAAAGTTACCTGGCAGGGGACTTCATCCTGTATCAGATTGTGTAATTATTTCTGCCCAAATTTCTGGTTCAAGTATTGAAATGCCCATATAACACCCATGCCATGCCCAGACCACACCACACTCCACCCCTTTTTGAGGTTCCGAGATGTACGTGCAACAGCTTTTATGTGTGTATCTGGGTGGCTTTTAAAATCCCATTGGAATGCATGAGCCTGATATATTTGCACATCCCCTAATTAATACATCCATCGGGCTTTTAAAATTCACCTTAATTGGTTTAATACATAATTTTAAAATGTCTGCTGAAATAAATAGGATTTTAGCATTTTGCCAATCGTCACTAATTGATGATACATTTTTCAATAACTCTGGTAATATGTTCCATACACTGGGCCCTACCACACAGAACATTCTCTCTCTCTGCTTTCCTCAAGACACACTTGATGGAAAGATGGTATGGACAGCAAATTTTGTGAGGATGATCATAAGCTATGAGACGGACAATATATTTTTATTAATGCAGGAGGGAGCCAAGTTATTTAAAGCTTTGTACACTGAGGAAATTGATTTGCACATTATCTGCCAGGATATTGAAAGCCAATGCAACTTTACAGGTGTAGGAGTAATGTGTTCACGAATATTAATGCCCATAATAAATGGGCTGCTGCATTTTGTACCTCACGCACTAAGGGAGACCTAAATAAAGTATGTTACAATAATCTAATAGTGAAATTACCAAAGCATATAAGACTGTTTGTAGATCATTTCATTTAGGAATGGTTTAATTTGTCTGATCAATCTCAACTTGTAAAAAAAAAATTACGTACCACAGTAGTAATCTGTGGTTTGAAGGAAAGAGATGACTCAATTATTATACCTAAAACGTGTACATTTGTGGAAATATTAATCTTATTTCCTAAAAAAGATAAGTGAAAAGAAGGATGATTAGGAGAGTACAAGACAGGAATACTAATTCAGTCTTTTTTTTTTTAAATTTAGAGAGAGCGTCTGCGAAGTGAGCCATTCTTTAATAGAACTAAGACATTGGGAAACTTGTAAAAGTGCTTTATCCATTGTACAAGAAAGTATTGGAACGTAAAACGGTATATCATCCTTATAGAGACAATAACCATCTCCAAGGTTAGCCAGCAACTGACAAAGAGGAAACATATAAATGTTGAACAGTATTGTAGACAAGGAAGATCCTTGAGGGATTCCTGTGCCAAGCTTGTGCAATGCTGATTTAAAACCTCTTATTGTCACCTGCTGGAAACGATTCTCAAGGTAAGACCAAAACAGTGGAGATGATCATGGAGACAATCTAACAAAATGTTGTGGTCCAAGGTGTCGAATGTCCCTGAGATGTTCAGTAGGACCCAGAAATATTCCATCCCATTGTCAAACCCCCAGTGAAATACATCCACTAAAGAGAAAAGCAATGTCTCAGGGCCGTGTACAGGCCTAAATCCAAATTGGTTTTAGTCAGCAAGATATGGCCCTCTATGTAAGTATTCAACTGCAAGGATGCTACTTTTCTAGCATCCTTGCCAGAAATGGTAGATTTGAAATTGGACAATTATTAGATAGAACTCTTGGGTCAAGAGAAGAAATCTTTAATGCAGGGCAGACAGAAGCAATTTTCAAGCTTTCTGGGATATAACTTTGTAATGAAAAATTTACTAATTTAGCCAAAATCTCAGCCAAGAGACCCTTAAGAGGTATAGACAGATTGCACAATAAATAAGGATATCTTCCTTTTCTCTAGAATCCTGTTTTGTAGAATGATTGTAGCCATAGAATATCAAAGACGAGTCTTTGTGAAAGAATTCTCAACATATGTTCATAGTTTTGTATTTAGCAATGTAGGTCTTTCTTCTCTCTTTTATTACAAAATTAATATATTGTATAATGGAAAACAGTAACAAAGCTGAGTTATGAGATTCTTCTTAAGGCAATCCAAATGGACTTGGTACATTGTTTTCAAAAAATTTGCTGGAGATAAAATGGAAGAAGCCCCTCTGATAAAAGGATCCTTAGGTTCTGCCATCTGTTACATGCAAACAAGTGCGTGTGTGGATTTGTTCTCATTTCATGTACTTTATTTTGAAGCAATTTATTTCAAAGACTTGAATACAGAATGGATTAACTCCCTTTCATTCTGAAACACAAAAGAATTTAATACAAATAATGGTATCTTATTCAGCTCCTCATCTCCGCATTACCCCCAGTGATTAACAACACATTGAACAAGCAGGCAGTTACCAGGGGAAGCAATAAGGCTACAACATTTTTCTTTATAGCTGATATGAGGTACCACAGTAATTAACAAATGTACAAATTTAGACAGGGTCAATTTACCCCTTCCTCCCCTTCCCTCCACCACCCCCAACCATTGGCCTTGACCATAATCATCATTCATTATTACTGGATAGATTACTGCTTCCTCTTCATAGCCTTCTGGACAGAGCTGCTAGACTGACTGAGTTGACTTGAGGCAAAAAGAGTAGCCTATTATATGAACCCAGCTGCCCCCACTTCTAGGGTAGTGGTACTACTAGGTCATAAGCCCTACTGTACAGGCCTTCTGCAAGCTGCCCAAAACACCATTGGCAGTACTGCTTAATGAGGAAAGGGCATTTAGGTTACAAACTCATTTACGTAAAGACTTTTCCTTGGGCTGAATCTGGTGTCCCAAACATTCCTCTGCTACTGCTTACTACAAAATTGAATAAGATGTACTTTTGCCTTGGGAAAAAAAAAAGGGAAGCAGGCAGAACTTGGGAATGGTGAAGGGGAAAAGAAGTCAAGGGTGTACAGCATGCAGTTTCAATCTGCGCTAGTTCCACCTCTTTGCCCCAATCCCTTGTATTCTGATTCCCTAGACCACTGAGAGCACATGATGCATGCTTTGCTCTCCCACCCTTCCCAGCCCTTCGCCTCTTTACTTTCCCTAGAGGACACCATACCCTTCCACAAGGGCAGCCAGTCAGCACTGGCAGCCATGTTAAAGTCTTCGCTTCCAATCATCAGGTCGACCCTTATCGGTTGTTCTGTCAGGAACTTTGAGCCTTCATTCACACATTGTCTTAAGGTTTTCAATGTATATGTTTCCTATGGCTGCTTTCTCCTGACATAGAATCAATAGAAACTTAAGAGAGTTGTGAAATGTGTGTCTGTCCCAGAGTTTAATGGTCATTTTTGATACCCATTTAAGTTTGTGAAGTCCATATTCAGTACACCAGCAAGAGACAGGTAGAGCTGCCCAGATAAATATTCAGCTGGAGAAGTTCCCCACTGAATACACCTGGCTAAAGTTATTTGGATAAAATTCTGCCGATGACTCTAGTCATGATGCTGAATATACTCAGTTAAAGATATCCAGGTAAGTTAAATTCAATATAGAGCCTGTAAAATAAAAAAAAAACCAAAAACTGCCAGACTAGTAGGGCCAGTCCCCTACCTCCACTCCCCAAAATAAAATTTAAAAACCTGTGGCCATAGTAACCCAAGCCTTATAATAGTTGAATAAAGTTCCTGGCTCTGGGCCTCCTCCTGCCAGCACCCCAACCTTACTACCTACCTGGAATCCCTCTCTGCACCCCATGACTACCTTGGAAACCCCTGGATCTGACTGGGAGCATGGTGAGACTCCACTGGCTCCAGGCTCTGTCTTTAGAGTTTATTTCCAGGTGGGTTGTGAGAACATAAGAAGCTACCATACTGGGTCAGACCAAGGGTCCATCAAGCCCAGCATCCTGTCTCCAACAGTGGCCAATCCAGGTCATAAGAACCTGGCAAGTACCCAAACATTAAATAGATCCCATGCTACTGATGCCAGTAAGGTGAGGATACAGGTAGGTGTTCTGGGTGAAGGGCAGAAGGGGAAACTAGAGCCAGAACTGCATTCAAATATTGTGAGGAATGTGGGCCTCGGGTTTAGTTTACTTTATTATATTTGATAAATCACCTTCTTGAAGATAAATCAAGGTGATGTACAATCGGGGGTAGATTTTGAAAGGGTTACGCGTGCTACCTCGGCGTACATTTGCTACGTGCTACGGCCTACATGTGCGCGTGCTACCCCGGCGTGCGCGCATGTTATAAAATCCGGGGTTGGCGTGCGAAAGGGGGTGCACAATTGTGCACCTTGCGCATGCCGAGCCCGCTCTGAGCCACACTGCCTTCCCCTATTCCCTCCCAGGCCGCTCCGAAATCGGAGCGGCCTGGGAGGGAACTTTCCTACCCCTCCACCCAACCTTCCCTTCCCTTCTCCTACCTCCCCCCCCCTTTCTCCCCCCCCCCCCCCCACACCTTTGATGACTTCTTTTTTTTGTTTAAAACTTACTTCAGCCCTGGGGCACATGCCGGCGTGATCCCTGGCCCAGTGGCCATGCGAAAGCCTCTGGCCATGCCCCCGCCCCCTTCCCACTCCTTTTGTAAAGCCTCGGGGCTTTCACGCGTCCCAGGACTTTACGTGCATCGCCAGCCTTTTTAAGATAAGCTCGGCGAGCATAAACTTTGCCCGTAACCCTTGCTAGGGCCCATAATTTTAAAAAAAAATTATTTTGGGGAGTTGGGGGAGATTGATTGAGCAGTATGCCATGATATATATTTTTTAAGTATTTTGGGAGACTGGGGTTGGGGATTCATCTTTGCTGCCCTGGAAAGTTGTTTTTTTTTAAAGTTATCTGGCTATATCCTTTATATACACATGTAGGTTTAAAGTTAGCAGATGAAAGTACCTGGATACTTTAGGACTGCTCTTGGGTACAACAGACTTAGCCGGATAATTTACCCAGTTAACTCAAACGTTACCTAGAGAAATCCCTTTCAGTATAGACCTATGTCTGTATTATATTTTTGGCAATTATATGATACATTGATTAAGGATTTTCTGCGGAATATTGGTGATGTTTTCAATTTTACTTTCCCTGGGAATTTCAATGTTATAACAAAAGATGTCAGTGGAAAAATGAATTTGATATAATACACAGGAGAAACATCAGTGCAAAAGTAATTTTTCCACTGATTTCTTTATTATTCTAATGTTGAAATTCGAAGGCAAAATAATAATAAAAAACCCCAAACCTCAAAATGAAGGCCCCTAGTGATGAGTTTTTTCTTTTATTGGATTTTGAAGAGAAGCCCTTATCCTACTTCATTTAACTTTGGAGTTAGGTTTCTGAATGTCCCTCAGAATTGCTTGTTGGCATTTTAACTGTCAGGCTTGGCAGGCTATGTTTGTCATCCTACTGCACTCACCCCTGGAGATGGTGCCTCTTTGCCATGGCTGTGGCCTTCTTAGGCATGACTGCATGTACTACTCACACTTGAAGGCCCTGTGATGGGAATCGCACCTGGGACGCTGAATGATGACATCAGCTTTGGAGGAGATTTAAACCCTAGCTGCATGATCCTCTATGCTTTGCAACAGGTCTCCTGCATTTCAGCAGTACTTATTGCTCGGTGTTCCAGCATTCCTGCCTTCCTGTTTTCCAGCTCCCTCCTGTGCTCCTTCAGTTCTTGCTTATTCTGGTGATCCTGCTTGTTCCCTTTTCTCTGCTCCATCTCTGATCTTCCTCTGTGAGTCTTTGGCTTGTCTGGTGTCTGGTCCCCAGACTGCCCTGTGTTGTCTGGCTTCTATCGTGTCTCTCTGTGACCCGACCTTGGATTGGACCTTGATTCTGCGTCACTCATCCTGCTCCGGCCTTGAACTTGACTCTGCTTCACTCTCAGCCGATCTTGACTGGATTGGACTCTGTCTCATCTTTAGCCTACTTCAACCTCAATCCAGCTTCTATGTCCTGCCGGCCGCTAGAACCTGTGGGCTCATCCCAAGGGTGATGTGGTTGAACAGGTGCTTGCACAAGAAAGGCTGTATCGATTTACAGCAGTCCAAGGGCGCACTATCACTTGGTGTGACATGAAACAATATTCATGTAAAAATATGGCCATTTATAATCTTAATGATAAAACTGTACTGCTATTTTTTTCTACTTATAATGGAATTTAGTATTTTCAGCAGTTCACACAATATAACATCTTATGTTAAGAAAAGGTATTAAAGGTTCCTCCTGATTTGTATTATTGCAAAAATATATGCATTGGTATGTATTAGATTTTAATTACTAAACACATGCTAGCACTGCAATTGCAGACTTTTGCAGACTTAGAATAAGTTTAATATTACAGCGTTATAAATAGTGACTAGTCATACTTTATTACATGACAGGATAAAGGACCATAAAACACATTAGAGACTCATATTCTTGACAAGCATGAAAAAAGACCAGAGATGATTCAAGTTCAATCTTTTTCTAATCACCTATCTCTTATCTCCATCTGGCTAGCTCCAGAATAAGGCAAAAGAAAAAGAAACTGTGTTCACTTGTAGTCAAAGTACATAGTGAGAAAAAAAAATTCCTTCCAGAGCCCCAATGTAGTGACCAGCCTAAGTCCCTGGACCCGAACATTTGTGTGATGCTTTGATAACATTTTTCTTCCTACAGTGTAGAAGCCCTGAGATTGGTTGATTCTTTTACTGAATTTATTATCAATCTCCAGGTCAAAACATAAGAACATAGAGTTCTTTAGAATAATACATTAGCTAATGACACCTGCAACATAGTGCAGCTATAATGGGCAACCTCTTGTCAATTATAAAAAATTATAGAACACCAGAAATGCTCCTTAGACTGCATCATTCTCACTTGCTGGATAATTTCCAACTAAAACTATTAAATAAAAATAATCACTATAAAGGAATGTATTATATTATTTCCCCTGTAATCTTAATTTTACTGAATCCTTTTCACACACACATTTCTAACACCTTACGTTAAAAAGGGGCTGATAAATATATTTATCTCCCTCTCCCTAGGCAGGATAAATTGAACATAAATTGTGGCTTTCTGTATCAAAAATGAGTGCATTTGCATCTCATGTGGCTAGGGTATTACTCAAGAAGATATGGTAGAAGCATCAGCTCTTTTAGAGCCCAATTTTCAATAGTCTGTGAAAGTCAGCAAATGCACACATAAATAGGCCTGCATAAACTTATGCTAGCATTTTATAAACTGTGTGGTGAGATCTGTACAGTTCAGTTTGTATTATTTTATGAAACCGTGCCAAACTGATCTATGGAGGTAGCGGAATATAAGGAATTAAAAAAAATAAAAATAAATATATAAAATACCACATATTTCTGCCCTTAAAATAGGCTAGTTCAATTGTTTCAATATGGGTGTATATTTGTAAGATTGTTGCGCATCCCGCTCACACCCGACCCACTCCCGAGTCCGCTTACCCTTCCTCCTCACCATCCAGTCCCGGGTCGGCCTCCCTCACGTCTGCCACCGGCTCCACTCGGCCACGGCGTTCCGCGGCGGCATTCCCCGACGCTTCACCTCCCAGCTCCAGTCAGGTCTCACGGCGGGGCTCGGCATCTTCCTTGGCATTGGCCCCACCCCTAGGCGGGTGCGCGCAGACTGATCACCCTGTACAAAAGGAAGTGCCTCACATCACTTCCTTGCCTAGGCAATCGGGTCGATCACCTAGTGATAGCAAACGTTTGCCTTCCTGTGTTGCAGTGTCTCCCGTTCCAGCATCTCCTGTGTTTCCCGTTCCAGTGTCTCCTGTGTCTCCTGTTCCTTCGTCTCTTCATCCCTGGTAGTACCCTTTGGACTGATCTCACGATACTGACCTTTGCCTGTTCTTGACTACTCCTTGACTGCTGCCTGCCCTGCCCTCTGCCTGGAACACCGACTACTCTCGTCTGCCACCTGGAACACGACCTCCTGCTTGACCTGACTATGCCTGGACTGACCTCTGCTACTGAGCCTGCCTGGCTGACCATTCTGCACCAAGACTCGGGCCTTGATTCTCGCTATACACTCGGACACTCTATTCTGGCCTCCTGCGACCTCTGGACTTCCTTATCTGAACACCGACAGCGCGCACCCTTGTTCATGGTGGGCACTCCCTTGAAATTTCTCTCTAGGATACTCTGTGAGGCTCACCTAAGACCAGGCGGCCCGGGTAACCAAGGGCTCAGCCTGAGGGAACCCGGGTTTCTATTGGTGAAGCTCCAGCTACCCTCTGTCTCCTCTTGTGCTCTGCCTCCTGGTGGCAGATGCTCTCCGGGTCCGACCGGAGGGCCGTACCAATCCTGAACCAGGCCAAGGGTCCACTCCCAGCTCAACAAAGATAGGAAAACACTTTCTTTACCAATTTTAAAACAGTAGATACATGTATTTCATGTGTGTAATAATAACCCTAAGTTATACATGCAGGCAAATATGTTATAAAGAAAATACATACTCTGCTTCTGAAAATACTTACTTGTGCATGTACTTGGAATCACCAGTTTGCTGAGACCTCCAATACTTCACCGAAATCTCTATGCTCTACCCTTCTTCTTCTCTTTATCCCAGTTATCCTCCATTCCTAGTCCCCACCAGTGCAAAACCCCATGCCCTCCCGTGATCATCAAGCATATTAAGAATGTAAAGAGTGCGTTCAGACATATGTGTGTTAGAGAATGTTCATACCTATGTCTGGTGTACTGACGCTCAGGCTTAGGGAAAAAGCACAGGATTCTTTCTATGGCAAAGTCCATAAGCAACACACGGCAGGCAGTAAAAAATATTGCTAGCTGAAATTTTTATGGGTTATCATAAAGCTTGGGATAACTGCACAGAGTGGCAGTTTCTACTTAGGTAAGCTTGCTGGACAGGCTGCATGGACAACTTAGTTTTTCTGCTATCATTACTATGTTATAGAGATGTGCATTCAACGAAATTGTCTAATTCGGCATGGTTCAGGGGTGACGAAAACATATAGAAACATAGAAATGGCGGCAGAAGAAGACCAAACGGCCCAAAAACGGACCAAAAAACCAAACAGAATTTTTCCGAAATTTCGTAAAAATTCATAGTTCGTGTTAGCGTGTGCTAACGGGAGTTAGTCCACACTAACGGGAGTGCGTACTAACACAAAAACCGGGGGCCGACAGGTCATGCTTGTCCTAGCCCCTCCCACCTCAAACCCCACACCTGTCACAGTTCCGCTTCCTTTTCGTCTACAAATTAAGCCCTGTTTCTATCATCCTTCCCTTCCAGCACTTTACCCTGACCTGTCACCACTTAACCCAGACCTTCCTTCCAAAAACTGCAACCAAAATTCAAGTGCAATTTTACTTTTGCAACTTATTTATTGAAATCTTCCATCAGATCATATTAGCAATATACAGGACAATAAATGCCAGTTTAACAAGTGCATAAAAATTCTGTTTTATTTAAAAATTAAAACACACAAGCAAAAAATGTTCATCTACTGAAAGTATAATAATTCTAGGATAACTGATGGATGCAAAGGCACATTTACTTAAATTTGAGCATGATGAGTTTGATTTTTCATATCTACTTTGGGTTTTTCAAATTTCAATATGGCTCTATCCAGATCCTTCAGATGAGTGTTCCCAGCCAATTTGAGGGGAAAAAAAAACAATTCAGCAAACCACGCTGAGATGTGCCTGTAAGGAGTTAGACTGTGAGTTGTTCACAAACCTTTAGGACCCCCCTGACTGCCACTGAATAATAGAGATGTGAATCGTGTGATTTTGTCTTAACGATCGATTTCAGCTGGGAGGGGGAGGGAATCGGATCGTCGCAGTTTGGGTTTTTAAAAATATCGTGTAAATCGTGTAAATCGAAAACCGGCACACTAAAACATCCCTAGAACCCCCCCAAAATGCCTTAAATTACCTGGGGTCCAGTGGGGGGGGGGGGGGGAGGGGAAGGGGGAGGGCGGGAAAACCGGCACACTAAAACAACCCTAAAACCCACCCCGACCCTTTAAAATAAATCCCCCACCCTCCCGAACCCCCCCAAAATGCCTTAAATTACCTGGGGTCCAGAGGAAGGGTCCCGGTGTGATCTTTTACTCTCGGACCTCCGTGCATTGTAGAAATGGCGCCAGCGCTACCTCTGACCTGTCGGTCAGAGGTAGCGCCACTCTGAGCGCTGCCTTCCCCCTTTCCCTCCCAGGCCTCTCCGAAATCGGAACGGTCTCAGGGGGAACTTCCTTACCCCACCTTCCCTTCCCTTCCCCTACCTCCCCCGACCTTTCCTCCCTAACTTTTTGGTCTTCTTTTCTCACAAAATTTACTTCAGCCCTGACTGCCGGCGCACGATCCCGGGCACAGCGGCAAATGGCGGCTGTGCCTAGAGCCTCTGACCCCGCCCCACCCCCGCCCCACCCCTTTATTAAAGCCCCGGGACTTACACATGTTCTGGTGCTTTATGTGCCTCGCCGTAACCTTTTTAAAATCCGGCCCTAAGTAAATAGCATTCGGAGCATATACCTGCCCAAAATCCCACTTTAAAATAAGTATGGCCCTAGGAACATGCTTGCTTCCTGCATTATCATTGCTATTTTATTTCCAATTTATAACCCATCTTTCCAATCTAAACAGGCCTCCACAAAGTGGCTTATATCAAGTCAAACCAATACAATTCATAAGACACATAATACTATCACATTTTCCCTTCTGCTAAAAAAGCATGTAAAATCTCATTCCAGCTACCTTTAGTTTTATAAACAGTATGATGATGATATCAAAGTAGGTAATTATGCAATTTTAATGTTTTGCATATGCAGGCCACTTTTTTTTTTTTTTAAATCATTTAAAACTAATCAAATAAAATTCTTTTTCACCCAACACATAATTCATTGCCAGAGGATGTGGCTACAGCAGTTAGTGGAATTGGTTTGAAAAAGGTTTGGATATGTTCCTAGAGATGAAATCTATAAACTGCTATTATGGTAATTAATAAGCAACAGTAGCTTGTGATTTATCTAATGTCTGGGTACTTGCCAGGTACTTGTGACTTGGCTTGGCCACTGTTGGAAACAGGATCCTGGGCTTGATGGACCCTTGGTCTGACCCATTATTGCATGGTATATTACTAACCCAGAGGAACTAGGCTAAATTTAAAGCCAACCATATGTTTTATATATATTTATTTCCAAACAGCGTCTCATGCAATTTAACAGAAAGTGCTAAGTGCAATACATGATATCCCCGTTAAAAATCCTACACACCATGCATACCATCATATCCCACCACATACTAAAAAACCCAACTGGTACATAAACAATACTAGTACCCCCCACTATATACCCCCAATATTACAATACATCCTTTTTTCAAATAAACATTCACTGTTATTACCAATACCAAGTATCTGTTATTAATTAACATGTATTACATTGTATTGTTTTTAAAACTCAAGAAACTCTTAAATATCATATCAGATACAAAGTATCTACCATGTTAACATAATCATTGATTCAATTTATACAATATGATATCTGATGTTATAATGCCCGACGGGACACCCGTTTCACCCCTTCCTTGGGGCTTCTTCAGGGATGAATTTTCTGTATTATACACATACACCCTCTATCATCGTGTTCCTCATATGTATTGGTCAATATCCATGCTTTCATATAGTGATATTAAACTCCAATTCATTGGGAGGATATCAATTGCACACAGCCGCCAATTCTCCAGCTAACAAAAGAATACATTTCATAAAGTTAAAAAAAATTTCTGTTTATGACGGGGATAACCATCCTGTGCACCGTCACCTTAAACACACCATACCAACCAGATATATTCAAACCGGCGAGAATCAGCGGGAAACAGTCTCGCCGGTTTGAATATATCTGGTTGGTATGGTGTGTTTAAGGTGACGGTGCACAGGGTGGTTATCCCCGTCATAAACAGAAATTTTTTTTAACTTTATGAAATGTATTCTTTTGTTAGCTGGAGAATTGGCGGCTGTGTGCAATTGATATCCTCCCAATGAATTGGAGTTTAATATCACTATATGAAAGCATGGATATTGACCAATACATATGAGGAACACAATGATAGAGGGTGTATGTGTATAATACAGAAAATTCATCCCTGAAGAAGCCCCAAGGAAGGGGTGAAACGGGTGTCCCGTCGGGCATTATAACATCAGATATCATATTGTATAAATTGAATCAATGATTATGTTAACATGGTAGATACTTTGTATCTGATATGATATTTAAGAGTTTCTTGAGTTTTAAAAACAATACAATGTAATACATGTTAATTAATAACAGATACTTGGTATTGGTAATAACAGTGAATGTTTATTTGAAAAAAGGATGTATTGTAATATTGGGGGTATATAGTGGGGGGTACTAGTATTGTTTATGTACCAGTTGGGTTTTTTAGTATGTGGTGGGATATGATGGTATGCATGGTGTGTATGTGAGTATGGTATGTAGGATCTTTAACGGGGATATCATGTATTGCACTTAGCATTTTCTGTTAAATTGTATGAGACGCTGTTTGGAAATAAATATATATAAAACATATGGTTGGCTTTAAATTTAGCCTAGTTCCTCTGGGTTAGTAATATATAATGAGATTAACAGAGGATGCACTTTAGCATATAACCATTATTGCATGGGTCATATGTTCTTATGCCCATATATGCACTAAAACAAAGCTGGCTGGGCTTTGTGATAAGGCCTTAGTAAATAGCACTATATGTAACATTTACTTCATGCCTTTAATACACACGTGTTTTAGTATATAAGCTCCTTTTGGTATCTTTTTAAGGTTTGGGGTATTTTAGGCATCTTGTTTAGCTAAAATTGGAAAATGTTAGATACAGTGCCATTCCTCAGTAACTGATAGTGTCACGCCTTGTCATTGCATGAAAGGGAGATGCGGATCCTACCAAGATAAGCTCGGAAGCAGTTCTACAGGAGCTGGCTGAGCAAAATGGGGCCCATCTTAACTGCAGCAATTTCCACATCAACACTGCTGTGCTGCAGTCGTAAATGAAAGCCTTTGATGTTCATGTTATTTTTCCAGCTC
The DNA here is from genome assembly GCF_901001135.1 of Rhinatrema bivittatum. Lineage (NCBI taxonomy): Eukaryota > Metazoa > Chordata > Amphibia > Gymnophiona > Rhinatrematidae > Rhinatrema > Rhinatrema bivittatum. Next base: position 17,486,611 of record NC_042621.1, read on the forward strand.
TGGCGCCATACCTTTAAGTATACTAAACTTACCAGTGACACAGTATGCATCCACATGCCACCTTGCATTGTGACATATTAAACTGAGTTAATCTTAAGGTGGGTACAGTATTTCTATATGTCAGCTACTTCTGCCTTGGACTGCTATTACTCTTCATTACCGTGATGTGGTGTACCACGATACATCCTGCAGTGCCTTTGTTGAAATAAGTTCATTTTAATGTGCTGTTTGAAGATTTGGTCCCAGCAGAGAGAGAACACAGGATTAAAATTTGTACTCATGCTCTCACTGTTCTACATAGCTCCATTTTTTTTTTTTTCATTCTGGTTACAGGTGGTGCATTAAAACGTCTCCCTTAGGAAATCATGTATTGTCTCTGCTGCTTTTCAAGAAACCTTTGTGGTTACCAAAATGTAACTCTGCAGTTCACAATTTCACACCATCCTCCGCAGACGTTCCTGACACCTGTATTTACATTGTAAATTAGATTGTGTTTGTTCATAAAGTTTTGGGGAGGTTATTAGATGCTGGTGTGAAGCGTGCAATGCAGAATGAAGAAATCCTGCTGTGCTGAAAATGAATTCTCAAATCTGCAAACATGAAAACAATTGACCAAGTAGGACTCATTCGATATTATTCTGTAGTTGCACGTTGGGAATAGTATAGATGCCGTTTTAATTGGAAAATGCAGATACTTTCAAATGAATATTGGAATATGATTCAGACTAAAGTTTCTATAAAAGTAATCTCAAGTTTTCCTGGAATGTACTAATACAGCAGGTTTATGGTACTTGTTGGGGTAATTTTGCATTAAGCTGTCTAGCAGCATGGTGTGCAAAAACTTGTATACCCATTTAGCTACCCAGATAGTTTATTTTTGAATATTCACTTAAACTTACAAGAGTTATAAAAGTGCTGTACATTCTGAAGTCCATATTGAGAAGCATTTAGCTGAATCAGAGAGAGAGAGACTGGTCATAATGTCATCTCCCTAGATAGGTATTTGCATCCCTATGGTAGGCCCACCTAGTAACTCGAGGTGAGGTTTAGGTATCAGTGTAGGGGGTTAAGGGCCCCTTTGACATTCAATGTTAGACGTACGAACAGAACAGTGGTCTCTTGTGAACATTTGATGACCCTCGGAGTGAGGAAACTCACTGCAAGATGAGATTTGGGCAATGTTGTCTCAACCTAGCTTGATGGACTCTCTACCTGGGTAACATCGAGTTACTAGGTGGGCCTACCATAGGGATGCAAATACCTATCTAGGGAGATGACATTATGGTCAGTCTCTCTCTCTCTCTCTCTCTCCCCGAAAAAGCCTTAGTTCATTTTGATAAATGACCCCCTAAGTTAGCCAAATAAATTATCCAGCTAACTCTGGTTGCCCCAAAAGTTAGTTGGATACGCTTATGATATCACCCATCTGAAACATGTGTTAACATGGACATTAGCTAATACCCACATGCAAAACCTGTTCACATGCTGTTTTCATGTGCTTTACCTTCATCACTGCTTCCTCGGTGATAAATGATAAATCACCTCATTAGTTACCAATACAAGTTGAACAAGTTTGTATTGTCTTTGGCTGTACATTATCACAGTGGTCCATATTCAAAAGCCATTTAGACAGATTACTCAAAGGTTATCCTTCTAGATGGCAAAAGGGGCATGGTAACAGGGCACATGGTGAGGGCCACTGTGGGTGGTGTAGGAGGGATACAGGAGGGAAGTTATATTTTCATTTGTGACAGTCAGGAAGGATGATCATCTCTAATTGGTTGGATGCTTCCAGGAATATTGGGCGTTAGGGGCATGAAGGGGGAGAGAAGGAGCAAATACAGGTTTCTCCTTTTCTCTCCTTGGTCATCAGAGTTGGACAATTCTTTATGGCTAAGTGGAGGAGCTAGGGAGGTTATCTATTAGGGGGAAGACGGGTAGTTTGGTTCAAAAGAGAATTCTAAAAATGTGTTTGTGATTATTGGGCACCGGGGTAAGAAGAGCTGGTGGGATAGAGGGAGGAAAGGTAAAGGCTTTACCAGGAAGGCTAAGAAGCAGTTGCTCAGTGGCTGAGGTCAGAGGTGCAATGCAGTCGTGTCCAGCAAGTTGCACAGGCCATGCGGCAAAGATCAGGGCAGACCAAGGAGAGCAGGAGCAAAGTTGTGTCTGGGAAATGGAAGGATCAATGGGAATTTGGGCCTGGTGGTTCCTGTCAGGAGTGAGTCATCTGGACTGCCCCACGGGGGAAGGGCGTAGAAGACACAGTTTGCATTTGGAAATGGGAGGCGAGTGGGGCTGGGACTGGAGAGTCTCGGGGTTGGTGAAGCTGAGAAAGCAGGGAATTTCGGGGCCCAGGTGGTGCAGCAGCTGGAAGAGAAGTGCAGGACAGAGTGCGGTACATGGGTGGATGCATGGTATGCACATGTCACCACGTACGTGCAGAGGCCCAGATGTCAGCACTGACGGGGGTGATCAGAAAAGGGGAACCCAGGTGGGTGTGGGATCAGCTCAGTGCAGATCTGGGATACGGCATTGTGTGGAGATATAAAACGAGGGGGGGGGGGTGAGTCCTCTTTGGCTAGTTAGGTGGAGAGAGGTGATGGTGTTTTTTGGGAGGGAACAAAGGAAGTACAGGAAGGCACATGCAGGTGTGGATTAGATGGAGCAGGTATGGCTGTGGTTAGGGGCAGGACTGGATGCAGGTTGTGGCCTCAGGGGAGGCAGTTGCTGACAGACGTGCCCCACGGATGCATGGGAGAGAGGCATTGGAGGAGATGCAGAGTATCTCTTTTAGTAGTGAGTATGTTCTTGATGGAAGCAGTAGCAGGGGAATGTGTGGTATGAAGGGCTGGGACCAGTGCACAGTGGCAGTGAGAGGATCGTGTCATGCAGCTTGGGGAAGATCTCTAGAGGGAGGGTGGGTTTGGGGAATATAAGGGAGAATGAGGGTTAAGGTAACATGGGGATCAATCGAAAGAGCAATAGGTGGAAGGTTTTGAAGAAGAGAGAGAAGGTGCATTGGGGAAGCAGGCAGTGGGGTCTGGGAGGCCAGGGAAAGTAGACATTAAGGAGGTTATATGGAGAGAGTGTGGTCCATTGCCTCAGGTACAAACTTAGATTGTAAGCCCTCTGGGGATAGGGAAATACCTACAGTACCTGAATGTAATCCGCTTTGAAGTGCTGAAAAAAGTGTGAAAAGAGGAATATAAATCTAAAATAAATAAATAAATAAATAAATAAATAAATATGTCAGCTGGAAGGGCTATTGGAGGATGGTCAGGGATGGGGATATGGGATGGGTGTGGCAGGATAGCGGGATGTCCAGTATATGGTGCTAGGGGTGCAAGACTATTATGAAGACCCCCTGAGGGCAGAATGGTTGGGGGGTTCAGTTGATGCAGCATTCTCTGTGGGGGTTCAGTTTGTTTTGTAGGTATAGCAGACTCTATTGGAGCAGACTTGGACTGCAGCTGAAAATGGGAACCATCATCAGGAGGTAGTGATGTGCGGTAGTGAAGAGGCGAGCCTGCCAGGAACTTCAGCCAGGCTTGAACAGGGTCTTGATTTTAATGAAGAGTGTTTTCCTTGGACTTCTACCAGAAGCAGTTGGATTTTGGGCATGCCAGCTGTTAGTGTTGGAGTGACAGGCATTGCGACAGGTAAGGAACTTGGGGGAGGGGGGAACCAGGTCTGATTAAGAAAAGCGGAGTGAGTCAGGGAGGAAAATGGCAAAAGTATGAAAAAGTAGAAAGGGAGGAGTAGAGATAGCTCAGAGTCTTCCTCAAGCTCTGAGAATATCATATTCATCGAGTGGATGAGGTGGGGCAGTGGCAGCATAAGTTAAATGGGGCAGGGTACACCAGAGTAGGGACATCCAGTGTTGGGGACTTTGACAGAGAACTGGGAAGTAAGTAAAAGGACTCCTGAGGAAGAAGATCAGGAAGAGTAAATATATTAATGTTGGAGGGGAGATGGAAAAATGGAGTTGCTCTGAAAAGGATGAAGAAAGTGATAAAGATAGACAAAGAAAGGAAAGTGATGAGGAACATTATAAATTGGGGGAAGGCACCAAAGTGATGTCACTTTGGTACCATCTTCCAGGTGGATGATGTCATTTTTTGTTTTAAACAACAGGAGGTTCAGCCTAGGCCTAGGATCCTGCCTGGGCCTAGGCTTTAGCACTGAGCCTAACGCTTGGTGCCAGGGTCAGCCTAGGTCTAGGCCTTAGTGCCTGGCTTAGACCTTGATACTGGGCCTGATGCTTGGAAATTGATGCCTAGCCCAGGCCTAGGCCAGGTCTTGGTTTCCAGGCTCTGGTCCTAGGCTAAGCTTTGGCATTAGGGCTAGGTTTTAGTGCCAGGAAGGCTCAGCCAAAGCCATTGGAGGACTGTTTTTTCTTAAATGCTACATATATAAAAATACCAGAACATTTTCAGGTATTTTTATAGGAGGCTATTTTCTGTTCTTTCTATTTGGGATGAATTGAAAATGGTTTCATTTTTGTTTCGCCCTAACTGGGCTTCCTCAGGGAATAATAACACTCTATTGAAAGAGCTTAATTCAAAAACCACCAGCTTCCAGCCATGGACATGATAGTGGTTATTTATTTAAGAATTTTCCATATCGAGTGTTATTGTTACGACTATGGCTGCAATGCAGCCGCCTCACCACCAGAGGTCCCCCATGAGCATGCTCTCCTGGCTGGCCCAGTCTGCCCTTCTATCTACTCTATGTTTCTGACTCCCTTCATAACCCTGTCTAGCAGTTCCCTCGGTGCTTCGGCATCGAGCTCGTCTGGGCTCCCTGCTCTAGCCTTCTGCCTCCGTGTGGCCTTCGGGCCATCTGCTTACCTCTGTGTGGCCTTCGGGCCGTCTGCCTGCCTCTGTGCGGCCTTCGGGCCTCCTGCCTGCCTCTGTGTGGCCTTCGGGCTTCTGTCTTACCCTGCTGCCTTTGAACTTCTACCTTGATCTGTTGCCTTCAGGCATTCAGCTCATTGTGCTGCCTTCGGGCTTGTGTGTTTCATGTTTAATGTTGTATGTTTGGTTAGTCTGTCAGGTCATTGTTAGTATTGTCTCCCCGGGTACCCTTAGTTCAGTCACTCATACCAATAGTCAGTACCACCCTTACCTGCACACAACCCTTGAGACCATTCTTACCAGCACCCAGTTCCAGCATTCTGATCACATCTACCTGCATTCATTGTCACACATACCTCCATGCTGTCCCTGTGCTTCTAAGCTCACCCTTACCTTCACACACCTTGTATTAGGATCCCTACAGTCAGTTTCCATTACCACAGACACCCTCTTGTTAGCTTTCAGCTCCAATAGCGCCAGCCTGTTCCCAGCTTTTCACTCCTGCCTGCACCAGATTCCACTCCAGCCTATTTCAGAGGCTTTCCTGCCACCCCTATCTCTCTCTCCACCTGGAGTCACCCCTGCAGGTGGTGTTTACCACGTCTAACCAGTGCCCAATCATAACAGTTATTCCCTGAGGAAGCCCAGTTAGGGCAAACCAAGGGTCCCTTGTCAGGTTTTTAAGACATATATATATATATTGTAGCATCATATTGTGTTTTGTAATAAAATTGTTCATATATCTCCAATGATTAGCAAAAACCGTTTACACAATTAATATTAGGTTAATTTGTTAATATTATAGAAATTTCTCCCATCAAGTACTGTACAAAGTCAGGTTTGTGGTTGTTTTGTTCCTAAAAAAGTTGCTTTCAGGGATGGTAACTTTAAAACAGCCATGTGGACGCACATGTACACGTGTTTGCCAGCTTATGCCCAGAGGCGCATACATTTTATAACATACGTGTTATTTTATACCATGTATGCAATGCATACATGGTATAAAATAAACTGAATGCACGCCCATGTGTGCAATTTTAAGTGGGTGTGTGCATGTGCGTGCAAATACCACTTCTATCGCATAAATGGGAGGAATTTAGTAGACACGCGCCGAAGCAATTGCCAGTTTTTCCCAGGTAAAGGATAGGTCTTCCAAATCCACCCCAGGCTTAATAGCCTCTCTTTCCCCCCATTAGCCCCAAACCTTAAAACCCTGCTGACATGCCTAGATTTTTTTTGTTTTATGACAAACATGCCAGCTATTGCAGAAGTAAAGCTATGCATCAGGGGACCCCGGCATGCACATTATATGTGCTGGTTTGATTGAGAAATCCACGAATGGCCATGCCCTGCCCAGACCATGCCCACCCTCTGCCCCTTTTTTGAAAAAAGGTTTGTGCGGGAAGCGGGAGATTCGCATGTACTCGAGCAGCTTTTAGAATCTGCTTGGTGCGTTCCGGCCCTACTTGTGCGCGTTTCTTCCAGTTGTGGCGTGCACCCTGCTTTTAAAATTCACCTGATAACGTTTATTAAAAAACGAGTTGCAAAAGCAACACTTTTACAAAAGTTTAAAATTCCAAATGTGGGATATTTCACAAAAGAGATGGAACTGTCAAAAAGCTCTAGAGGCTTCATAAGCCCTCAGTCAGGCTCATACATCTCCCATCTCCTAGATGAATCTTCATTCTAAAAAGTCAAATGTTCCTAACTCTGAACACTTTTTTTTTTTTAATGACGAGAGGGAAACTTAAATATCCTCTAACAAATGCAATTCCTTTCTCCTAACATTATGCAAATTCAGTATTAAATGATCAAATAAGAGCCCTAAACCATTCAAGCTAATTGAATCCCATGATTTGAGACCAGGTGCAAAGAGATGTTCAAACTAATGATTTAATAATTGAAAACAATAAACAATGTAGTTAAACCTCTAGCTAATTTTGTAATGTTTATTAATTTAGGCACCTGTGTCTCATGTACTGTTTCCCTCAAAATGTTCTAAAGGATTTGGACAGCATATACATTTACAATCAATATAATTACCTTTCAAATTTCACTCCAGGTGCTTTAGTGAGTATTAGAGAATTGTGGCTTTAATTGCTATATGCATCATTCACAGTTTTAAGCCAATTGATTAAGTGGTTCAACAGTTAGGTAAACACAGAGATTTTTTTAAATATCATATACCAGGAAAGTACACAGCAATGTCATGCTTAAAGAGTTCATTAACATTTGCCAGTGGTTTGGGGTTATGGGTTAGAGCAGTGGACTGGGAAGCCTGGGTTCAAATCCTGCTTCTCCCACCGATGCTCTTTGTGACCTTGGGCAAGTCGCTTTGACCTTCAAAGCCGCAGGTACTAACTTTTGCTACAAAGGTAAGTAGCTGTGAGCAATAGTTGCAGCTTAGTGCTCTCTCTGTCTCTCTCTTGAGAAACCAAACAGGAAACACATCCTCGGTTTATTTTCAGATTTTCTGCTGTCTGTGGCAAGAGCTTAGCTGCAGTTAGAGCAGCACTGTCCAGCGGGGTAGCTTGTGCTGCGGGCTTCCTCACTTTTTTTTTTTTTTTTTTGGCGGGGGGGGGTGCCTGGTCCTATCTCATTAGAGCTCAGCAGCCCAGTGTGATTGACAGCTGGAGTAGCCCTGGCTGCACTTTGCTGCTGTCTCTTCAGAAAACGGTTTAAATTCTGGACTTATTTTCAGATTTTTTGCTGTCTAGACTTTGTTAATCCTACCCAACCTACCCCTCATCCAGTTACCCCATTGTTTGCTTTTCTTAAATAATATTCCAAAATATAGGTCAAATGTTTAATTAAATTTAACAGGCACCTAAGGGAGAATGTGGGCAGCGCCATCCAGGGCCCAATCATAAAAGGCAGAATATAAATAAAAATTAAAATAAACTAAAATGAACTCCATTTCCTAAGCCCCCCAGCTCCACAACACATACACACACCCCCTTTCCTGGTGCCCTAAATTCCATATCCTTTAGCTAGGGGCTGGTCAGATCAGTCTAGTTCCCATGATGCCTCATCTTGAAATTCCATGGTGCTGATCCAAAGATTCACTTTATCAACTTCCCCCCCCCCCCCCCCCAAACTTGTCAGGCTGACTTCATCCTCTGGCTCTCCACATTTTTGAGTGAATTAGCTACATCAACCCACATATCTCTTCTTAAGGGATTTTAACATAAATGTATACACCTCAATCAAATGCATAACCAACAACTTCCTGCACTGTATGTAGGATCTGGGCCTACTCAGCTATTTCCAACCCATAAGGAGGAACATTCTCTAGGCTTGATATTTACATTTATTTATTTATTATTTATTTAAAGTTTCTTTTATACCGATGACCGTTTACACATCGCATCGGTTTACAGTTAAAAAGGAACAAATGGGCAGAACCCTTACATATAACATTGAAAAAACAGGTTAACTTTTGGGCAGGGCCCTTACATGTAACTGAGAACAAGGTGGTTAAAAGTGGGATAGGGTATAGAGCTGACTATGCCGCGAGCGTCCGTGATATCAATAAATAGATACAGCAAAATCAGCAAAATCACAACTATTTACAAAAGCTAATTACATAAGTAGCCGAGTCAAAGTACAAAATCGATGGGCATGAGACGTATTCCGAGAAATAGATTCCTAGTCATGTAGCAAATTCTTAGTTACTCAATTTTTAGTTAAACAGTGGGGGTTTATGTAATGGCAGGTGATGTGTGGTAAGCTTGCTGGAAGAGCCATGTTTTCAGTTTTTTCTTGAAAGTGGGTGTGTATGTTTCCAGGCGTATATCGGGAGGCAGGGAGTTCCATATGGAGGGGCCAGCGAGAGAGAAAGCTCTGCTTATGGTAGATGATAATTTGAAAGATTTGATGGGTTGGGCACGTAGGGTTCCTTGGAGGGCTGTACGTGTGGGTCTATTCGAGGTACGGGGGAGGAGTGGGGGGTTAATCCAATTGAGGTTAGAGTTCAACAGACTTTTGTGGATGATGGAAAGGGCTTTATAGAGAATTTGGGAGTGTATAGGGAGCCAATGAAGTTCGATAAGTGTGGGGGTGATGTGATCTCTTTTTTTTTAATTTGATAGTATCCTAGCGGCAGCGTTTTGTAGTAGTTGTAAGGGTTTGGTATAGGTGGCGGGAATGCCTAGAAAGAGTGCATTACAATAGTCTACCTTAGATAAAATGATAGACTGGAGTACAGTGCGGAAATCAGAAAAGTGTAGCAGTGGTCTGAGTTTTTTTATGGTTTGGAGCTTGAAATAGCATTCCTTGATGATAGATTTGATGAAGGGTTTGAAAGTAAGATGGTTATCAATAAGGACACCAAGGTTGCGAACGTGTGATGGGAAAGATGTGGATGAGTATGCAGGTGGGATGTCTGGGAGCGGTGGCCTATTAGATATGATTAAGAGTTCAGTCTTGCTGGGATTTAGAGCTAGTTGCATGTCATTTAGTAATTTGTTGATAGAGGAAAGACAGGCTTCCCAGTTAAGCAGAGCAGTATGGAGAGAGTCAGAGAATGGGAAGATGAGTTGCACATCGTCGGCATAAATGAAATGCTTGATGTGGAGGTTAGTGAGGAGGGTAGTGAGGGGAAGCATGTATATATTAAATAGGGTAGAGGAGAGGGAGGAACCTTGGGGAACACCTTGGGGAAGATTGATGGGGTCAGATTCATTGTTATCTACTAATACAGTGAAAAGGCGATCCTGGAGATATGATCGTATCCAGGATAGGGCATTGCCAGTGATCCCGATACTCCTGAGTATGTTGAGGAGGACATCGTGATTGACTGTGTCGAATGCCGCCGAGATGTCAAGCATGGCAATAAGATAAGAGGTACCTGAGTCGGTTCCTTTAATGAGGGTATCATGTAGGGAGAGCAGCAGGGTTTCAGTACTTAAGTGCTTTCTGAAACCGTGTTGTGTAGATGGGAGAATGTTGTTTTGTTCCAGGTGATCGGAGAGACGGGAGTTGACAACTTTTTCAATAACTTTAGCTAGGAGGGGTAGGTTAGAGACAGGTCTGTAATTGGATAAGGTGTCTGGGTCAAGATTGGGTGTTTTCTGAGTAGGGGTTTTACTACTGCTTGTTTAAGAACTTTAGGGACTGTGCCATGCTCTAGAGAACAGTTAAGGATATTTGAGAGGGGTTTGGCAATCACCTCGGGGATAGCTAGCAGGAGTTTTGTGGGGATGGTTTCGGAGGGATGAGATGATGGTTTTAATTTTTTAAGGATGTTTTGTACTTCAAGAGAGGATGAAGAGTCAAAAGATGAGAGGGAGACTGGAGAGTTGATGGTGGGCAGACAGATATTGCTGTTATTCTGTGAAAATTGTGCAGTGATGGAGGAGACCTTGTTTTTGAAAAATTGGGCTAATTCATTGCAACGATTTTTAGAGGGATTAGCAGGTAGTTGTTTGAGGGTAGGAGAAGTGAGGTCCGCAACCATGGTGAATAGGGCCTTAGGGTTATATTGCATACCATGTATTTTTTTAGCATAGTAATTACGTTTAATCTGAAGGATGGAATTTCTATATTCATGCATTTGTTGGTAGTATAATGTTTTAGTTGCGGGGGATTGGTATTTGCGCCATGACCTCTCAGCTGCAATTGATGGGTCATCTTCTAATGACCTCATCAACTGTAAAACAACTGTGGCTACCCTTCCACCTGGTCCAACTACTTACTAGTGAGAGCAACTTTATCAATAACCACTGAAAAAGCTCAATTGAAAGCTAACTCCACTCTCTCATCCATAAATACATCTAACACCATTAGTGAGCTATCTGATATCTCCTCACTACTAGCTAAATGCCTTATTCAATAATGGAATGAGGAGTCTGCTATAGCCATTGACATCCTAATCCCCCCAAACCTAGCCCCCCAAAAAAAAACATTACCCCAACTCCGTCTTAGATCCATAAGGGTCATCTTTTCATCAAGGTGACATACCAATTGGAGTTTAGATGGTATAGTCACAAAACCAAAAATAACTTAAATTGCAAGGAATGTGCAGGAAATACAAGACATCAATCCTCCAGGCAAAGAAGGAACATATCTCCAAATAACTAGTATTTGATGAAAACCATCCAGCAAAAATATTCCAACTAATGAAGAAACTCTCCAAACCCAAAATCCATTCCCCTCTTCCTTCCTGTGAGGGTCCATCTGCAATAGATGTTGCAAACTTTTTTGAATCACAACTACAAGTCATCCATGCAGCCTATTCAACCAGCGATGCTGAAAAATTGTATTTAGTTTGTTTGGTTTGTTTTCAGGGAGTCAGTTTGTTTTGGTTTGGTTTGTTTGAGGGTGGAGGAGGGTATCCCCATCATAAGAACATACTGGGTCAGACTTAGGGTCTATCAAGCCCAGTATCCTGTTTCCAACAGTGGCTAATCCAGATCACAAGTACGTGGAAGGATCCCAAACAATAGATAGATCCCATGCTGCTAAGACCCAAGGATAAGTTGTTGCTTTTTTCTAATTCTATCTGGTTAATAACAGTCTATGAAATTCTCCTTCAAGAATTCATCCAAACTGTTTTTCAAATCCAGTTATGCCAGCTGCCTTTACCACATCCTCTGGCAATGAATTACACAGCTTAATTGTGCGTTGAGTGAAAAAAAATTGTTTTTGATGCGTTTTAAATGTGCTATTTACTAACTTCATGGCGTGTCCCCTAGTTTTTATATTAATTGAAATAATAAATAATCAATTCACATGCACCTGTTCTATTCCACTCATGATTTTGTAGACCTCTATCATATCTCCTCTTGGTCACCTCTTCTCCCAGCTGAACAGCCCTAATCTAGCGTTTCCTCAGAGCAGAGCTATTCCATCACCTTGATCATTTTGGTTCCCCTTTCATTTTGGTTAGCTCCATTCGTTCATTACTTTTCTGTAAATAGTGCACCTATTTGATAAGTTTGCCCTGTTTAATCTATTTTTATATTTATACAATTTACCATTTTTATAAAAGGGCTGCATCCCGAGCAAAGTCTTTTACCCTGCATTCCTGGGTAAATAGCCACCCTGGGAACCAGTGGCCTTCCTACCTAATAACACAATAAGAAAAATGCCTGGGCTTTAGTGCCCCCTCCCACCACCTGCTACAAACAATCCCTAGGGTTCCCTCTAAGGCTTACATATGTAGTATCCCTGGAGTCCAATTGGGGGGCAGAGGTAGGGACAAGCCCCATTCACTCCTGCCATGCCTGCTGTGGCAGCTGTTGTCATCAGGGCAGTGGTACCAACTGCTAAAACAAATCTGCTGAACTGAAAGCATTTGCACTGTATGCAGTACATTTTTAAGACTCTTTAAGCTACTCCAGTCTTTCAATCTTCCACTCTGGTCGCAGATGCGATTGTGATTTGGTAAATAATTCAAACTACTAGTACCTCCAGGTGTAGGAATGAGATAAAAATCATCAACATTGGAAATTTCATGTTATTGAACTGTTTTGTTTGCATAATCAATGGGTAGGGCAATGATAAAGATAGAGGGTAGGATAGGCATAAGCAATTCTGTTCTTCAAAAGCTACCACCAACCAGTCTGATCTTCAGGATATCCATAGCGAACATTCAGGAGCTATCTTTACATTCATTTGCTCTTACCAGACTTGTTCATGATATTTGAGGATCTAAGTTTTCTAAGAGATGTGTAAGCTCAAGATTTTCATTTCATTTCAGTTCATTTTTTTGGTTTGGGTTTTTCTTTTTTTTTTTTTATGTTTGCTTAATTTTTTTTCAGTTGGGTTCATTCATCAAATGAAAAAAACAATAGATAATTAAACTCGCAAAAAATGCACAAAACAAAAAAAAGAAATGAAAGGAGCAGCTACAAAGGTAAAAAGTGTGCAAGAGGCATGGTCATTGTTAAAAAATACCATACTAGAAACACAGTCCAGATGTATTCTAGATGTATTCCAGAAAGGTGGAAAGAAGGCAAAACGATCACCAGCATGGTTAAAAGGGGAGGTGAAAGAAGCTATTTTAGCCAAAAAATCTTCATTCAAAAATTGGAAGAAGGATCCAACAGAAGAAAATAGGATAACGCATAAGCGTTGGCAAGCTAAATGTAAGACATTGATAGGACAGGCTATGAGAGAATTTGAAAAGAAGTTGGGCGTAGAGGCAAAAACTCACAATAAAAATGTTTTAAAATATATCCTAAGCAGAAAGCCCGAGAAGGAGTCAGTTGGACCGTTAGATGATCGAGGGGTTAAAGGGGAAATTAGAGAAGATAAGACCATCGGGGAAAGATTAAATGATTTTTTTGCTTCAGTGTTTACTGAAGAGGATGTTGGGGAGATACCTATATCCGAGAAGGTTTTCATGGGTAATGATTCAGATGGACTGAACCAAATCACGGTGAAGCTAGAAGATGTGGTTGGCCTGATTGACAAACTGAAGAGTAGTAAATCACCTGGACCAGATGGAATACACCCCAGGGTTCTGAAGGAACTAAAAAATGAAATTTTAGACCTATTAGTAAATATGTAACCTATCATTAAAATCATCCATTGTACCTGAAGACTGGAGGGTGGCTAATGTAATCTCAATATTTAAAAAGGGCTCCAGGGGCGATCCAGGAAACTACAGACCAGTTATCATGACTTCAGTGCCAGGAAAAATAGTGGAAAGTGTTCTAAATATCAAAATCTAGGGATGTGAATTGTGTGCCCAATCGTTTTAACGATCGGGTTCGGCCTGGGGGGGGGAATCGGATCGTTACGAGATGTGAATTGGAATCGACTGTCGGCCCCTATGACTATGTGAGGGCAAAGGTAGCACCGGCGCCATTTTGAATACTGGCAATACGGCCGGAGTGCAGGAGGTCGCTCCCGGACCCCCGCTGGACTTTTGGCAAGTCTTGTGGGGGTCAGCAGGGTCCCCCAAGACTTGCCAAAAGTCCCTGGTGGTCCAGCAGGGGTCCGGGAACGATCTCCTGCACTCGGGCCGTTGGCTGCCAGTAATCAAAATGGCACCGATAGTCTTTGCCCTTACTATGTCACAGGGGCTACTGGTGCCATTGGTCAGCCCCTGTCACATGGTAGGAGGACAAGATAGCACTGGCCATCCATGTGACAGGGGCTGACCAATGGCACAGGTAGGCCCTGTGACACGGTAGGACAAAGGCTATCGGTGCCATTTTGAAACCGGCAGCCCAGGGTGTGAGTGCAGGAGATGGCTCCCGGACCCCCCGCTGGACCACCAGGGAGTTTTGGTAAGTCTTGGGGGGGTCAAGAGGGTGGGGGGTTTGTTTAAATTGGCTTCTTTAGGTGGCCAAATAATTCGGCAAAGATTTGTGTATTTGTAGGGAATCGCGATACATTTCGCTTCCCCATGAATACAACAAATATGGCCACATCTGTTGCAGATTGCCAATATGTAGGGACCGAATGCACACCCCTAGGGGGGTGTTTCTTACCTTCTTGGCAAACAAAGGAGGGGGGGCATTCCCATAAGGGCTTAATAGTTATCAGAGCTGAGTCAGGGGCTGCTTCAGATCTTCTCCCTGGATTTATAGAAGGGAGCAGCAAGGAGAGAGGCTAGGATATTCCACTAAAATCCATAGAAGCCTAAGGAGGAGAAGCACGGGTGCAATATTGCCCAGGACTTACAAGACTGAACCTGTGTCTTACCAGGACAGGAGCTCTTCTGGACCAGGAAGCCAAACTGGGCTCAGTGGACTCTGAAGTTACCTCTGAAGGGTTTTTCCTTAAGCAGGAACAGGACCTTCAAGTGAGTAAGCAATCTATTCATAACAGAGGAGTGAAGGAGGAAAGGGTCTGAGGTTGTCACAAAGGACTAAAAATAAAGTTACAGGGGACCCTGTGGGTGCTAATAAGAGGCCAATTCTAAAGGTGGGAGTTGTGTAAAGATTTCTTGGACCGTGTTTTTTCTTTTTGAGTTGCCTCCTATGGTGGCGCTATTGGGAGCGAAACTGGCAGTGATCGCGCCGCGATGGTGCGATCGCTGCCGGCTAGCACAAGCCTGCCCCCCGTTTCCGCCCCCCACCCCTCATCTTCTACAGGCCTGCGATACTTTAGAAAATGAGGCCCTTAGATTGCAGAGTGTCTCATGTACCTGGAGTGTTCTTGGCTCAGAATTGGCCCTGCAGGGAGATCTGCTCCCAGCCCTTGGCCCTGGAGATTTTTTTCCCCCAACTCAGGACAGTAACCACAATGTTCCCCGAGGCTGGAAAGATACACCCGTGAAAGGGGGGTTACAAATATGTTTATTCATGTATTCAGAATTTTATTTTTTTATATTAATACTGTGATTTCTTATTAGTGCACTATTTATGATTTTAGTGTTTTTAGTTTTTTTTAACCAAATTATGGATGATTTTGATGTAAACTGATTAGCAAGACTGAGAGCTAGTCTAGAAATATTTTACATAAATAAATATACATAAAACCCCAAACTGTAGTTTTAATTTGTTTTCAGAAAAGTATTATAGTGCTCATTATTTCAAATACTGCACAGCAGGGCCAATATAAGAAGATCCATGATAAAATTGGCGCTGGTTGTCAGCGCATATTATTTTTAGTGCGTGCAACAAAAGCAGACACCTCCGCAGGATGTAATAAAAGGCCCATATGCAAATTAGATGCATGCAGAAAATCTGCGCCAAAGTGAAACCTGAGCAGAAACACGCAGAAAAACATGCGCTTACAGCCCTATGTAATAAATCATGCAGAAATCCACACTGAAACCTGCATTAATGCAGTGACCTGCGAGTGATTCTTGGGGCAAAAGCCTTGCCTTTTTATAAAACGGTAAAGATGTTAGTGGTCCGGGAGTGGAACTAAAGGTGGGTAGAACAATTGTCTAACCCCTTCATATTCCGTCTCCAACCACGTGGCAGCTGTACCAGTGGATGCCGGCAGGTGCTGGAATGCAGTAGAGATTTCTATAGCCGACTCACAAAAATATTCCAAACATCCAGAAAAAGTGAAGATAATCCATGATTACCCCAGAGTAAACCAGTCTCCAGACACGAGCTTTAACTTATCCTGAGCCAGGCACTAAAGAACCCGCATTCAAAATCTCGCACTAACCGATGCACGTCTCCCTGCTTAGCCCGTGAACTAATTTGTATACACTTGTGCTAAACCAGTCATGTGTTTTAAAGTGGGTTTATATGTGCATTTTTCCTGCACTGAACACTTTATTTCATACCCGAATACGGCTAGTACAGGAAAAACGCATGCAAAAACCTGCACAAAAACCCATGGCAACTTTAACACTGCTTATTCCATAGGCCTCAATATTTGCAATATTTTGCCAAAAACGAATACAAATGAATAAACATAAAAATAAAAAGCACCAAAATGAAAAGTAAAAACAATGACAAAAAAAAACAAATGGACAGACCCAAAGCAAATGTTTTTGTCCATGCACCACCCTAGCCAGCAGTATTATGTTGCAGGGTCTCTGTGGGTAGTTTTTAAATGTGTACTTTTCTGGAATTTTCAAAGGGAAACCACACATGCAGGCACTTTGCACTTCTATTTTGTATTGGTGGCTGGGGGTGGGGGAAATTGTGTCCATACTTTGCTTTTTTCCTCCCCCAACCTATACATGCCCAAAGGAAAGCCCTTTTTTGATACAGTTAATGGGTCCTCTTTGTTTAGCCCATGCACTGTAGTTACTTTTGGGGAGGTTAGTGTATATGGGTAAATTGCTCTGGAAATTACCCTTTCTATTAGGGATGTGAATCGTTTTAGGACGATTAAAATTATCGTCCGATAATTTTAATATCGTCTTAAACCGTTATGGAACACAATACAATAGAGATTCTAACGATTTATCGTTATAAATCGTTAGAATCGTGAGCCGGCACACTAAAACCCCCTAAAACCCACCCCCGACCCTTTAAATTAAATCCCCCACCCTCCCGAACCCCCCCCAAATGAGTTAAATAACCTGCGGGTCCAGCGGCGGTCCGGAATGGCAGCGGTCCGGAACGGGCTCCTGCTCCTGAATCTTGTTGTCTTCAGCCGGCGCCATTTTCCAAAATGGCGCCGAAAAATGGCGGCGGCCATAGACGAACACGATTGAACGGCAGGAGGTCCTTCCGGACCCCCGCTGGACTTTTGGCAAGTCTCGTGGGGGTCAGGAGGCCCCCCACAAGCTGGCCAAAAGTTCCTGGAGGTCCAGCGGGGGTCAGGGAGCGATTTCCCGCCGCGAATCGTTTTCGTACGGAAAATGGCGCCGGCAGGAGATCGACTGCAGGAGGTCGTTCAGCGAGGCGCCGGAACCCTCGCTGAACGACCTCCTGCAGTCGATCTCCTGCCGGCGCCATTTTCCGTACGAAAACGATTCGCGGCGGGAAATCGCTCCCTGACCCCCGCTGGACCTCCAGGAACTTTTGGCCAGCTTGTGGGGGGCCTCCTGACCCCCACGAGACTTGCCAAAAGTCCAGCGGGGGTCCGGAAGGACCTCCTGCCGTCCAATCGTGTTCGTCTATGGCCGCCGCCATTTTTCGGCGCCATTTTGGAAAATGGCGCCGGCTGAAGACAACAAGATTCAGGAGCAGGAGCCCGTTCCGGACCGCTGCCGTTCCGGACCGCCGCTGGACCCGCAGGTTATTTAACTCATTTGGGGGGGGTTCGGGAGGGTGGGGGATTTAATTTAAAGGGTCGGGGGTGGGTTTTAGGGGGTTTTAATGTGCCGGTTTTGTGATTTTTAGATTTTTAGATTTTCACGATTTTTCACGATATTTTACCCCCCCCAAACGGCAACAATACGATTCCCTCCCCCTCCCAGCCGAAATCGATCGTTAAGACGATCGAGGACACGATTCACATCCCTACTTTCTATCATCTCATTTTTCATTTCTCAAAACCTCAGTTTTCTGGTACCTCTTACATCAAACCATCAAGGACGGATTCTACGTTAACCTTTCAGAAACACATGAAGGTAATTGTTAAATCTGGATTTTTTTAAGCTCGAGCTCTTCAGGGTTTGAAGCATTCTTTAAAATACGCTGGCTTCCATCTAGTTGTACAGGCTCTAAATCTTCCGTTGCTGGACTATTGTAATACCATTTACATTGGTCTGCCTTCAACATCTCTGAAAGCATTACAACTGCAGAATTTACCTGCATGGTTAATTACAGTATTTAATGGATCTTCACTGGCTGCCAATGCAGAGTCGTGTTCAATTTAAAATTGCAGTATTGGTCCATAAAATGTTGCAGCTTGACTTTTTCCCATGGACCGTGGATTAATGAGCTACTGCGTATTTATAACCCCCACTTCCTCACAGAGAGAAGCACGTTGACTTCTGTCTTTTAAATTGGCTTGTCTTTCTGAGACAAGAGAGATCATTCAGTGGATGCTCCAACATTTTAGAAGTCCTTCCCCAAGCAGTTGCATCTTGCAAATTGTACAAACACTTTTAAAAATCTGTTAAAAACTTATTTGTTTAAACAGATGTTTATGTAGATCTCTTATTGCAAACTCGGTTAAATAAGTTCTCTGTTAGGTTCACTTATCAGCTGTTAAGATGATATAATATGACCAGTGTTTTGTCTGTTATTTTTATGTTTTATTTGGTTTTATTGCTTTTGTTTTATCATATCTTTTGTAATCTTATGTACATCCTACTGTACATTGCCTAGTGCTTATGCATAAAAACTAAAAAGCTACTAAACAGCCAGATTGACAAAAGAAAAAAAAAGTATTTTTGCTATTAGAAAAATGTGCACTACAGGCAGATCTACTTTTCAAATAGAGTTTCAAGAAGTTTCTAAATATCAACATCTAACTTTATGTTAAGAAACTTGTCAATAGTGTGTACTGCTTTTTAAATAAAGATGTTTATACCTTGATTTGTTTTAACACAATCTATTTCTAATTACAACATAAACCCCCTGTATTAGCATTTAATGAAATTATATATGAAAAGGAAATTAAAATGTGTTGTATTGACATTTTCATACAGCTTGTAATCTCTTCTTTAATTACTGTGTAGTTAGAATAAAACTCTTGGAATATAGGATTTTGATTCTGAAAATGATTTAACAGTGGAACCAAATGGATTAAAGTGTTAAATGTTATATTTATGAGAAATGTAATATCTAGGAAAATATGGCATTCCGTGACCAGGCCTCTTCAGGCCAGATTTAAGGATCAGACAAAAGAAGCATTAAGAGCCCACAAGTAAGTTTACTCGCACAGTTTTGAAGCAGGACCTCTTCTGGCTATGAATTTAATTTCAGCAGCTTCTAGAAGGGAAGAAAAGAATCAAATAAAAACAATGTCTAAGTGATGCTTTTCTTGATTTGCACAATTTCGTAGACACATGTGAGGGAGATGCCAGTAACATGGAGCCATGCAGGGCAACAGTGAAGCAATGTAGTAGCCAACTGCCCAAATGGTGGCAAGTTGGAGCACTGGAAGGCCTCTGGATGCTGCTTACTGTAAGCTGGGAAGTGGCAGCATCAAAGGTCCCTGACGTGGAAAATTATGGAAGGGGTCACTGACTTAGGGGATCATTTTCGTAGCGTATCGCACGCGACAGCTAGATCAGGGCGGAGACGGGGTGGGGTCGGCCCCGGAAGAGGAGGAGTCGGGGCGTCATTGGGGCGGACACGGTGGAAACCTCATTGGCGGCAAAAAGGTAAGAACCCTTTTCGCTGCCAGTAGCGCACCCAATAGCACCACCTTTTATGATGGCGCTATTGGGTGTGAAAGCCAGCAGCGATCGCCCCCCCATTACCGTTGGATTCTCTAAGGTCTGCGACCTTAGAAAAATCCACGCCTTAGTTTGGTCCACAGTTAATTAAATACATACTGTATTATAATTTGTTTCAATAAAACTGCAATGAGTTCTATTACATACTAGCTGAGAATTACTGATAATTCACCTGAGATTTTGGGCCCCAGCCCAATGTCTGCACTTTCTTTTCCTTCCCCCAACTGTACCCTCCCCCTTTCCTCTTCTTCCGTTTCAAGCTGCAGGCATCCTCTTTCAGCCGCCCAGCGTGCCGACTCTCTCTGATTGCATGGTAGCCATTTCCGGTCCTGTGTACTCTTTGCAATGGGAGGCAAGCACCTAAGCAACAGTCTGTGCATTATACTACTGATAGTGCCCGCTGACAACCATCATCAGAGACAGGAGGGCACCAATAGACAGAGGAATATCACACTTGTGGTTAAGAGTATTAAATATATAGCTAGATATTTGCATGTTGGTGCATCAAGGTGGCAACTGAGGCGCAAGTATTGTTACTGAAGAAATGATTCAAATCTGGGATAGTGGGTGGCAATTAGAGTCTTTTAGCTTAAGGTTCAATAATTTAACAAAGACCTGTGACTATGCTTCTTGGAATTAAAATGCATCAGTCTCAACATGTACCAATAAAACTAATGGTATTGTTACACTTAAGAGCACAAGTGTAACCATTTTCAAACCAGTTACCTGGCAAGATTTGTCCTTTCTAAGATTTAAAAATAAACAAATGCATTTACAACAGAGACCCTCATTGTATTATAGTATGCAGGACATCGGCCATTATTGTGAGTGACTTTCCCAAGCTGCTTGTTGGATATCTGAGTTGAAGGAAAAAATCTAACTAAGACAAGCAAGGACAATTATCTGATAATGCTCATGCCAAATGCACCTTCACTTCAGGAGTATGAAAATCAGAAAAACATTATTTTTGTTCTCATTCTTTTAAACTGCTGTATCAGCATCAACATTCAGCTGCTGTCTCTAGTCGAAATTGGCTGAATCTTACTTGCATATTGATTGGACAATGATGCTAATATGAAAGCCATTCTAACCCATGGCACGGTTTTCTTCCTTCTTTAATAACACTTCCCCTTTACAGTGCATTAGGTACAGTGTATGTGTAAGGGTGAGAGAAAAACTGGGGAAGTTCAGGGGAATTAATGTGCCCTGAGAAATTGGATTGGTAATAAAAAAAAAAACCAAAAACAAACTGCAAATGACAAATAATGCAGATATCAATGTCAAATGAAAAGACATTATAAACCATCTGCATGCTCCAAGAGTGCTCCAATAGGAAACTATACTGTACTCAGTTCTAGAATGAAAACAGCCAGAAAATCTGATTGAACAGGTCATGGAGGTTTAAAGTGCATTATCAGTAAATCTGACTTAATGAAATGCAAAGAATATGCAAATTCTAAATGAAAGTAAACTCTCAAGCACTAAGATAATTAACAATTTAATAATGAAAGCATGTATCTGCCATGATAAGAGTTTGATAGTGCAGGTGTGCAGAAATTAATATATGGCTAAATTATTCTGATTTGCTTTACAGAGGAAAAAATGGAAATTCAAAATGTCGTAAGTTCCAAAGAAATGCATTTTTAATTTCTAGCTGAATATTTAAGCTGCTATTAAATAAGGATTTTTATCATGAACAGTAGCTTCGCACAGCAGGACACACCTCACAGATTCTAGCTTGCACAGTTTTTAATACTTTAGAATTTTTTGATTTGCATATGCATTAAAAGTAATATCAGAAACCTAGTCTGCAAATACTAGAGGACTCATTATGTTTCACCTATGCCTTATTCTGTAGTGAATTATATATACTGTGCTGTAATTTTATTACTTATGCAGAATATTTTTTTTATCTGAATCTTGTCTGTCCTTGAATCGATTATTTACTCTTTTGGATAATACATTGTCTAGGGGGCCCTCCATGAAGTTAGCAAGCAGCTCATTTAAAACAAATCGGAGAAAATTCTTTTTCACTCAATGCATAGTTAAGCTCTGGAATTCATTGCCAGAGGATGTGGTTATGGCAGTTAGTGCAACTGAGTTTAAAAAAGATTTGGATCATTTCCGAGAGGAGACATTCATAGACTGCTATTAATCAATAAGGATTAGTAGCTTGGGGTCTATTCATTTACAGCCTGATTTTAAAAACCTGGTGCACTAGGGGAAATTGTGTGCCACTAGCACCTCCTTGGCAATGGACACCCAGGAGAGGTGGCTGTCAGCTGGTTAGGAAAATGGACGCTCAGTTTTACAGTGTCCGTTTTCCTAACCTGACAGCCGGCACACTTTTTTTTTTTTTTTTAATATTTTTTGGGACATTTCTAATTTTTTAGTTCCTCTGACTTAATATCGCTATGATATATGGCACACATTTTATTTTTGCATGGAGGGGGAATTGATAATAGCCTCATCAACATGCATTTGCATATGATGAGCACTATTACCTACACGTGCAATTGGACGCACATTTTGGATGTGCTAACCCCCATTTTGCATCAGAGGTTATGGACGTGCATCCAAAATGCACAACCAATCGCGGGTTGTGAATGTGTACAAAATCACATAGTAAAGGTATATAGCTTTTGCTTTTGCTTGCTTGTAACAATAAAGCAAGAATTTTGACCTTACTGATTCTGATGCAGTTTGGAATCTAACTTGACGTATTTGGGTCTCAACAAACCAAGCTCCGAGTGAGTTCCTTTAGTAAATTCTGTGAGAAGCTATATCAGTGATTTATTTCAGAGTAACAAATTATTGTTAAGGTGACAAAAACATCTATGTTTCCATGAGGGTAATATAACTTGGACTGTAAGCTCTCTAGGAGTAGGGAAATGAGCACAGGGCCTGAATGCAATCTGCTTTGATGTGCCTGAAAAGCAGAATCAAAATCAAATAACTGAAATGAGCATCTTGACTACCTACATTCTGATGTGCATTAAGAACACGAGTTGCTTGAAAAATTAAGACTCGAATACCCTGTGATATATTGCAGACTATCACAACTTTTAATGCAAGAATCTTACTGCTGTACAGGGATGAGTTAAAGTGGTAAATGATTGTCTTTGCAATCTTGAACATCTCTGGGCAGTACTATTTATTTATTTTATTTATTTAATACCACTTTACACTTTACTTAATAGCACTTTACACACTTTACAGGTAAAGCTATCACCTAAAGTGATGTACAAAAATCACCGTTTAAACAAGATACAAAATTTAAATATCTAAAACAAAATCATTAAAAATATAACAAACAGTACTAACTTACTGTTTTCCAGGGCATCCACATTGGATAAACTCTCTGGGGGGTAATTTTCAAAGCTATTTAAGCATAAATGGCTGCACCAAACTAGCCTAGGGCTCTGGGCATGTAAAAGCGTGCAGGTGGCTCTATTACATGTGTACTATTATGCAGACTGCAGAGAGGTACTCGCAAGGGCAGGGCTGGAAGTTACATGCATATTTGGATTTTAAAGAGGATTAGTGTGTAAGCCATGTCCTCCAAAAAGTAGGAGTAACTACATGAGCCAATGTGTTGTGTATACATACTCAGCCAATTGCCCGAGGATTTTCAAAGCAAACTTAAGCTAGTAAGTTTACATTGAAAATACTTTGTGAAATCTGTGTCCACAATGTACACGCAACCTTGACTGCTAGATGGGGCTGTTTGACAATTACCCTTTAAATAAGTCCATAAGTACCAACCCCTCTGGTGCCAGTTCCTGCTCCTGCTAGAAACCTTGCAGCTTCTCCTCTAGAATTTTGATCATGGGGGTGACCTTGCCTAGGGGGATCGTTGTTGAATTCAGATCCCCTTTAGCATCCTTGAAGGGCTCTCGGATTTGTACTGCCTGCATTCATTTGAAACCAATTTTGACCCCTTAAAGGACAATGCACATTGATCTTGATGTGCACAGATAGCTCCTGAATGAGTGTCCCTTTTTTCTAACCTCTATATCAGGGGTCAGGAACCTTTTTGGCTGAGAGAGCCATAAACGCCACATATTTTAAAATGTAATTCCATGAGAGCCATACAATATGTTTAAAACTAAATACAAGTAAATGTGTGCATTTTATGTAAGATCACACTTTTAAAGTACAATAAGTCTCTGAAAATATTACACCAGGCCTTAAGACACCAATACATCTCCTATTAGGAAAACGGACCAAGTCAGGCTGCTATAGAGTCCTACACAGAAACTACACGCCAGCAGAAAACCTCACCTGAGTCACGTGCTGACCCTCACCTAACAAAGAATAAAGAGACCAAAACGCATAACAAGAAGCATGCAGACAAAAACTGAATTGGAAACTGCAACAAGCCAGAGTCTCTGTATGCAGTGTAACAAAGGAAAAAAGAAACATCACCCATCCTTATAAAACAAATCAAGAAATATAAAATCATCAGCAGTAAAACTGTACTAACAAAAAGAACATATTTCGAAACAGCTGATGAGTGGAATATCCAATAATTAAAAACTCATATAAAACATTTCCAGATACCAACAAAATATTTCAAAATAGCAGACACAAAGACCCAGTAATGAAAAATAAGGATACAAAAATTTTTTTGCTCTGCATACCTGGGAACGTTTGATATCAGGTGTCCTGAGATTGTTCTGAATTAGCAGGAGGTGGGGTGGTTTGCTTGGAACTTTCTCCTCTCTCAGTCACATACCAGCGCTCTCTCTCACACTGGCTCTCAATGACACACCTATACACACATGCTCTCAGTCACTCACATATACAAATGTTTTTTCTCTCTCACTTATATAGGCTCTTAATTACACATTTACACACATGCTGTCTATCTTTTCACGCTTACACACACACAGGCTTTCAATCACATAAATACATGCTGTCTTTTTCTCTCACACACAGACTCTCATTCACATGCTTACAAACATGTCCTCTCTTTCTCTCATTTACACACAGGCTCTCAATCACATACTCACATGCTCCCTCACCTAAATCAGCTCTCAATCACACACAGACACACATGGTCTCTCTCTCTCATTTAAACACAGGCTCTCAATCACATACTCACATGCTCCATCACCTAAACCAGCTGTCAATCAGACACAGACACACATGATCTCTCTCTTACTTCTACACACAGGCTCTTAATCATACATACACATGATTTCTCTCACACACAAAGGATCTCAATCATACACACATACTCTTTCAAACAAACAGGTTTTCAATTACAAACTTACACATACAGGTTCCCAATGGTAAACTTACATTCATGCTCTCTCTCTCACAGGCAGGCTCTCAATCACAGACATACTCTCTTTCACATATACAGGCTCTCAATCATTCACATACATGCAATCTCTCACTCACACACACAGGATCTCAAACACACATGCTTGCTCGCTCATTCACTCTCCCCCCCCCCCCCCCCCGGGAACTCGCGGCAGCAGCAGCCACCTCCCAACGCTAACCTCCTTCATTTTCAGCCCTCGCGGAGGCGAAGGCGGAGTCCCATCGGCCGCGGTTGAAGATTTTCATTTTCCTCCGAGCCGCGCTGCAGTCTTCTTCCCGCGCAGGCACCCGATGCTCTCCACTTCCTCTTCCGGGCCGCGGGAAGAAGAGAGCACGCCGGTGCTCTCTTCTTCCCGCGGCCCGGAAGAGGAAGTGGAGAGCATCGGGTGCCTGCGCGGGAAGACCCGCGCAGGCACCCGATGACTCCAGCGCTGGCACCCGGCTGACACCCGATGACTCCCGCGCAGGCACCCGGATGACTCCAGTCGGCGTGCTCTCTTCTCCTCCCCCCCGCGGCCCGGAAGAGGAAGTGGTGAGCATCGGGTGCCTGCGCGGAAGAAGAGACCACGCTAGTGTGGTCTCTTCTTCCCGCGCAGGCACCCGATGCTCTCCACTTCCTCTTCTGGGCCGCGGGGGGGGGGGGGAGGAGGAGAAGAGAGCACGCCGGTGCCGCTGACTCCAGCTGTCCTGCCGCGTTCCGCCCGGGCTGACAGCATTTTAAGCCCGGGCGACGGAGGACCGGGGAGCAGCTGGGTCAGCGGGGAACCGCGAAGTATGGCGACACGTGTCTGCGAGCCAGATGCAGCCCTCAAAAGAGCCATATCTGGCTCGCGAGCCATGGGTTCCCGACCCCTGCTCTATATCATCAGATCGGTGGAATTCCACCTGGTACCTACATCCTGAATAAGCTGGTGTACTGGTGCCCCAGTTGCTTCCTGCTTCTTACAGAGCTGCTGCCTGCCCTTCACACTCTGGTTTAAATGCCCCATTTTCCTGTACTTCTCTATCCATTCCTTTCTTGGCCCCCAGCCCTAGGGAGTCCATTATCGCCAGGTACAGCAAGTGAGCAAAACATTGGATTCTCTGATAGCACCTATCACTCATTACCCTGGTCAAGTTCCTACAACCCTCTGTAACCAAAACACCAAGAATGGTCATGTGGTTCCAGCCTAGCCACTAAGCAAGCAGCTGTCATCCCCTGATTCATCACCTGAGCATGCAGCACAACCCACTTGTAATCTTCTGGTGTACCTCCACTAATGCTGCTGCCTCACCCAGCTCATGCAGCTGGCATCAATGTACCATCAGGGAAAGGTAGGCAAGTGCAGTGTTCTGTAAGGTCCAGATGTCACTAGTGAAATGGTGACAGCTGTGCCTGCAATCAGACACAGTAATGAGTGCACAAGGTAGGGATCTCACACCTACAAAATGCTGTCCTGAAGGTATCTTTGCACTTTGGGGCTAAGACAGGCAGCAGCCACTTAAATCCCATTTCCTCAACCACTGCTGGGGATGATCATTTCCCCTATGCACTATGGCACCAGCTTGGATGCTGCTTGCCTCTTGACCCGAGTGATTCACATGAGTGTGGAGGGCTGTTAGTTTGCCACCTCACCGGGGGAAGGGACTGGGGAGTCAGCTTGTGAGATGGACTTCTCCTGTGCTGTGGCTTTCCTGCTGCTTCTGCTATTGCTTTCCACATAGTATGGGGTCCCCAAACTCTAGTACAGGCCTCCCCTAGAACCAATGGCTCTTGATTTTGCAAATGATACTGCATACCAGAACCTTTCTTCTATTGATGTCCTTCCAGCAGTGACCACATTCTGTAAAATGCTGATCCTCCATAACTCTAAAATGTCTCCATACTTGTGGTGTCTTTTGGGATCCCCCTCTCTCTAGATTTATGGGTGCTCTTTCTGGGGCTGGTGTTTGCAGGTGGGCAGACAAGGAGGTAAAAGGCCATGGTCATCTCTCATGCTCTCAACTACCTGCTGTTCCTGGGGGTGCTCCTGGCTCCAGCTGTTTCATTTACTGCCTACAGCTGCTCACACACACATATCACGTTAGTAATTAGCTATTCCAAATCCTCCTCGGCTATTTGATTTTCAATATACCCTTCCCCTAAGTCAGGGGAAGGGTATATTGAAAATGTTCTTCAGATCTCTGCTGTAGACGCTGGTCAGAAAAAAAAAAACCTAAGGAGTACCGTGCTGACATTAAATGATCCCCTCCTAGTCTTCCTCCTCCTCTTCTGCTGCCACTCTCCACTGAGTCTGCCTTCTTTTGCTCCTGCGCCAGATCAATATTTGAGATGGGAGCAGGCACCTGCTATTTCAGTTTCTCACCCCGTCCTCCACCTCTAGCTGGTTTCTCCTTTTTAAAAAATATCTCTTGATCTTAGTAGGAGGGATCGTAGTCGCCACAGTCCTATGCTTCTCATCCTAAACTGCTGCTACGCGTGCTAGCCCCAGCTGTCTGGAGAGAAACAGCCTTCTCTCTTCCTCTCTCTTTGTCACATCTGTCTCTTGGTGTCAGTGACATGATAGAATTTCTAAAAACAGATCACTAGTCAGCAGGGGCTTTTTAGTGTTGCAATGTACATCCTAATGCGGTCATTGATAGGCAACCGGCCAGACTGTAGAAGTGTGCATTTGTTTTTAACAAATGCCAAAGATCCAGTGAATAAGGGCCTTCTTTGGCTTGTTCTGAATGGAATGAACTGAAAATTGTCTCCTATGAAATTTTAAGTTATTTTAATGTTTTTGGCATTTAAAAAAAAAAATGCGAGCCTCCAATCACTCAGGCCGGGCCTCCCTGGTGCTGAGGCCTGGGCCCAGGAACCAGCCTAGGTCCAGAATGGATCGGCACCATATCCTAACTACAGCTCCAAGCCTAGGTCCAATTCAGCCCCAAGGTTTAAGCCTAAACCAAACCTGGCACCAAGGCCTAGGCCCAGTGCTGAAGCCTCTGCCTGGGCCCACTTGTGAGTCCAGGGCTAGGGTTCTCCTTCTTTGCAGTTGCTGGGGCCAGAAAGCAACATCTCAACCCTACTTGCCTCCTTCCTGGATCCAGTGAGAGCAGGTGGTAGCATGGTCCAGTCACAACACTTTTATAAAATAGTGCTGTTTGCTTGGAGGACAATGTCAAGTGACGTCTTTTCAGCATCTCCCTCTGGTGCGGCCGGCACCATTTTGTAGTATAGTCACACATTTCTGGGTATAACAAAATAATGCCAGCCACATATGAAGTGACACCATTTTGGCACCATCCCGCAGGTGGGCGTTGCAATTTTTAGAGAGCCAGGATCCAGGCCTTGCTCTTGCTCGTTTTCACTGCAACCAGGAAGAGTTTATGTGGGGGCCAGGGTGGGAGCTCCCTGGCCTCAGCAACTGCAAAGGTGCCGGACCTGTCCCATGTCTAGGCCTTAGCACCAGGAATGCCCACCCAGGGCCTATGGAGGCCCAGTTTTTTTTTTAATCTTTATTTTTTTGTTTAATGAACTGAACTGAAACAATAGTAAACAAATCAAACTAAAACAACAACAAAAAAAATCCAAAAGATGAACCAAATTGAAAATGTTGATGCTGCACATTCTAACGAGATAGTCTTGTGTTATAAGCAGAGCATAGTGAACTGCTGATGCGTGCTACGTACACTAAGACAAAGTTAGTTACAGCAAAAGTAAGCTGCCTCCTATAATAGTCACCGCATACTTTGTACATGCTGCAAGACAGAGTCCTTCTCTGCATCTTTCCTGCGGGCATTGACACATGTTGTTTGCTTTAATGCTTGTCTTACCTTGATGATATACACTGTAACCCTGTGACAGAAAAATTACAGTTTCTCATTCTATTACCACTCTGAAGCACTGCTAGAACACAGGGACATTGTCTGTAATAGCATTCCTTGCTTTCTCATCTAAATCTAAATTGTTATAAACTTTTCCTTCACTTTAATCTTCAAAGCACTGAGCTTCAGAACCTCTGCTTTCTATCTCTGAAATCTAGCAGAAGAATGACTGAAAAAATAGTGACTTTATAAAGTGCTCATGGTTTTACTTTCACCTAAAGAGAGAAGATGAAGTCAAGTTGACTTAGGGAATGGCCTCTGCTATTACTGGCATCAGTAGCATGGGATCTTCTTGGTGTTTGGGTACTTGCCAGATTCTTGTGGACTGGTTTGTTGGAAACAGGATGCTGTGGGCTTGATGGACCCTTGGTCTGACCCCGCATGGCAATCTCTTATGTTCTTAACTGCTAACTGGGATAGACTAGTTGAAAACGCTTCAGTATAACTAATCCTGCTCCTTCCTTGTCTCATACCCAATCGGCTCTGCTCTGACTCAAATTATGGAAAATGCTTTGTTTTGCTTTAATGACACTGAACCAAATAAACCAAAAATATTTTGTTTTTTTTAGTGCCTCATTACTTCCGTTCAGTTGCAATGAACCAAACCAGAAAGGAATTCATTCATTGTGTTTTCCTATTTGGATTCAAACGAATGCACATTCCTAGCTGTAAAATAATCTGTGAAATAACGAGTGGGCTGATCCAAGATTAGGGATCTTATACCCTTTAACTTACTGATTTGTCAACAATATTCTCTGATGATTTACTAAAAAAAAACCCAAAAGCCCCCCCCCCCCACCCCCATTTTATGTCTATCGGAAACAACTTAGTAAATCAGGCTCCAAAAGTGCCAAAGAATCAATAAATCTTATCATTTTCAGTGCAAGCACAAGAGCACCCTAATTATAAAAAAGTTGCATCATCTTTATCCTACACTTACTGTACTAGACCGGCTGTGCATTGTGCGCTTTATCACTGTTCCCTAAATGAAAATAAAGTCTTGGTTGCTCTCACTACATAGGGTAATCTGATGGTTTTCTTGGTGCTACATGATGTTGGGTTCCATATTAGGAGCTACCACCCAGGAAAAAGATCTAGGCATCATAGTGGATAATACTTTAAAATCGTCGGCTTGGTGTGCTGCAGCAGTCAAAAAAGCTAACAGAATGTTAGGAATTATTAGGAAGGGAATGGTTAATAATAAAACGGAAAATGGCATAATGCCTCTGTATCGCTCCATGGTGAAACCGCACCTTGAATACTGTGTACAATTCTGGTCGCCTCATCTCAAAAAGGATATAGTTGCACTGTAGAAGGTACAGAGAAGGGCAACCAAAATGATAAAGGGGATGGAACAGCTCCCCTATGAGGAAAGGCTGAAGAAGTTAGGGCTGTTCAGCTTGGAGAAGAGACGGCTGAGAGGGGATATGATAGAGGTCTTTAAGATCATGAGAGGTCTTGAATGAGTAGATGTGACTCGGTTATTTACACTTTCAGATAATAGAAGGACTAGGGAGCATTCCATGAAATTACCAAGTAGCACATTTAAGACTAATCAGAGAAAATTATTTTTCACTCAACACACAATAAAGAATTTGTTGCCAGAGGATGTGGTTAGTGCAGTTAGTGTAGCTGGATTCAAAAAAGGTTTGGATAAGTTCTTGGAGGAGAAGCCAATTAACGGCTATTAATCAAGTTCACTTAGGGGCGGATTTTAAAAGCCCTGCGCGCGTAAATCCTTCTGGATTTACGTGCGCAGGTTACTCGCGCGCCAGCGCACCTATTTTGCATAGGCCGCCGGCGCGCGTAAAGCCCCGGGACGCGCGTAAGTCCCGGGGCTTTCTAAAAGGGGTGTGTTGGGGGCGTGGCCAGAGCGACGCACCGTTTGGGGGGCGGCGACACGCGTGACGCGGCGTTTCGGGGGCGGTGATGTGGGTGTGGTTTTGGCCCGGGGGTGTTCCAGAGGCATGGCCGCAGCCTCTGGACCAGCCCCAGGGACCGGAACACGGAGTGGGGCTGCCGGCTTGCGTGCGCAAAGTTACGCCTGCTTTCAGCAGGCGTAACTTTGCCGACAAAGGTAGGGGGGGTTTTGATAGGGCCGGGGGGTGGGTTAGGTAGGGGAAGGGAGGGGAAGGTTGGGGGAGGGCGAAAAGTTCCCTCCGAGGTCGCTCCGAAATCGGAGCGGCCTCAGAGGGAACAGGCAGCGCGCACTGGGCTCGGTGCGCACAGGTTGCACAAATGTGCACCCACTTGCATGCGCCGACCCCAGATTTTATAAGATACGCGCAGCTACGCGCGTATCTTATAAAATCCAGCGTAACTTTGTTCGCACCTGGTGCGCGAACAAAAGTACGCGATCGCGCAATTTTTTAAAATCTACCCCTTAGGGAATAGCCACTGCTATTCATTGCACCAGTTGCATGGGATCTTCTTAGTGTTTGGGTATTTGCCAGGTTCTTGTGGCCTGGTTTGGCCTCCGTTGGAAACAGGATGCTGGGCTTGATGGACCCTTCGTCTGACCCACCATGGCAATTTCTTATGTTCTTAAGCATGCACACTCCAGGCTTCTACTTGCCCTTTCTTTTTCTTATTTCCTTTCTTTTCTTTTCTCTCCCATTAGTAGCAATGTAGATGATTTCCTTTTGCTTGGTTTTCCTTTATACTTCCATTTTTTTTAGCATTGTTCAGTTTTCCTTCTTCCTAAGAAGTAAAATTTAAGACACGTGCACATAAGCACATGTCTGTGGGTTTGCCGGTGCGGGCACATGGATACGCCAATATTATTTATTTATTTATTTATTTTATTTAACTCTTTTATATACCAACATTCATGAAAATATCATATCATATCGGTTTACAAGGAACCGGGGTATTATAAAATTAGCGGTAACGAGAAGAAAAAGTTACAAAAAACAAGGTGTTATGGTAACTTGGGAAACTGAGAGAGCAGACAGCAGAAGTTTAAACCATTATAAGCTTAACAAGTAACATAAGTGCATATATGCGTGTCCACTATAAAACTGGCTGTCCATGCATACGTGCAGAAATGATTTTGTATTGTCCGTCCCTTAAAACCCTGCTAACTAACATGTTTTTTTGTTACATGACTTACACGCTGTCCATAGCAGAAGTAAAGTTATACGGTAGGGGACCCCCGGCGCGTGCTTGTGCACGGAAATATACGTGCTGGATTTAATGTACAGACCCAGACCCCACCCACGCCCCTCCCCTTTTTGTGGGAAATATTTTTATGTGCGTACCCACGCTGGTTTTAAAATTTGCACGGCGCATGCCAGGTCGAGTCACATGTGTATCTTCCAGCTTTGGCACGCATAGAACTTTTAATTCACCCATAAGTCACCACCTTTCCTCTCTGTAACATTGTGGGGGGTTTTTTGTTGGGGTTTTTTTTACTTCTGATACCATGAAAATAAAAATTGGAAGCAATTTTGGCCTTCCACACATTTTCCTTTATTCAGCTTGATTTTCCATAGCACTGCTTGATGTTGAAGATTGTAGAAACCCAGCTCTCAAGGAGAGAAAGGAGTGGTGAGGGGGGTCTTGGATGGAGACAAATGGGCACTTATCAATGCAAAAAGAGCAAGGTGGTAAAAATCATAAATGCACATTCATTTTTAGTGCTATTCAACATTTTATTTTATGTTGGTACCACTGATTCCATACTGACCATCTGCAATAGCTCAGGTCACAGACTATTGTTGTCCTGCAGTCAAGGTTTAAGGTCACATTTTTATTGTAAGGTATCATGAAGCCGCCCCCCTTTCCAGATAGATGGATGAATTGCATCATTACTGTGGTGCTTTCAGGCCTGGTTGAAAAGTGCTAAAAAGTAAGAAACAATATATAAAATAGAAAAGCCATTGAAAACATTGAAAAAAAGGAGATAAGATAAAAGGTGTGTGTGGTGGGGGTTACTGTTTGTGAGAGGGAGACAAGGAACTGGAAGCCAGCCTGAGTCTGACAGGCAGGAACACACAAGGTGAACTTGAGTGGAGGAAGCTGTTTACAGCTACAGATAACAATACAACTAAGCCAGCTGCACAGACTGAATAGCAACTCATGTTCAGGCAGTGTGACGGTGCCTATAGGGAATGGTGCAGACCATTTGCTGTGTATATGTATGCACATGTGTGTGTCTGTGCATATGTATGATGTATGTGCAATAGATATAGATAAAATGTGATCCATGGTTGTAATAATATAAATTACAAAAGCTTAGCAGCATCATATTATTCCCAAGGGAGAAATTTAGTCGTCTCTTTCATTTATCTCGGCATATGAAGAGGCTTTCTGACCCAATTTAGCACAGATAAATGACCCATGATGTGAAATTGCCCAACAGTTTAATAATGCATTTAACTCAAAGTGACACTTGCTTGCAGTTGCCTTAAAGCAGTTTCCAGGCTGTATATGTTTCTTTAAAATGATGTATGACAAGTTGGTAAGCCTTACTGATAGAACCCCCAAACCCCATGGGCTACTAGCAAGAAAATCCTTTTAGATTGCCAACAGCAAATTCATATCTTGGTGGTCTTTATTTAATTTAAGCTGTGTTTCCATATCATTTACAGCTATGACCATTAGTCTAACTCTATTCTTAGGTCTGACATGACCTAGCTTTCTTTTTTTCTTTGCTTTGTTTCATTTTAATAGAAATACAGTTTAAGGCTTTTATTGATTTTGTTGGCTTTTCCCCCTCACACGTTCAAAGAATCACAATCCCTGGGATTATTGGTTTAAATGTTTTCATAATCCATGTAATAGCTCAGAAGTGGCACAATTTGGTTTGCATTACTTTCAAAACCCGTGAAACAGAACAGAAAACTTTAAATTACATTTGTTCAGCTCAATCACCATAAAATCAGCAAATTCACTCTCAGCAGAGCTACCTGTGAAGGCCTGTTGGTTTTCTGAGAATGTGCATTGTATGGTGAAATACATGGGTTTCTTAAGTTTCAGTTTGTAATGGATGCCTTTCTTCACTGGGAATATTGCCTTGCCATGGAAATTACTAGGGAGCAGTGTGAGCATAAAAGTATTATGTGTAGAAAACAAATCAAAGGAAGCCAGATCTTTCCTGGATACTGTATGATTGTATTTTCCTGCCGACATGGCATTCATTAGTCGTATTGATAAATATTCATCATGTATAACAACAAAACATTTCCTGGTGGCATGTTATATTAATAGCAAATGATCAAGCAAAGTTGTCAGGTCAAGTCAGGTTTGTGGTTGGAGCTTACCAAACTGGAAAGAAAGTGCTATAATTTGTTACATAGGATTGCAGGGCTAAGCAAGTTATCATACAATCATCCAGGCCATCTCTGATCAACCTCATATAAGACTGGACATTTTATAACCCAAGCAAGTTGCTCTGTGGTAAAATTGATCTTATCAGAACCCCTGAGTTTTACTTGTGTTTTGCCTTAGACTTGTGGAAATAAATATTCT
Source organism: Rhinatrema bivittatum (assembly GCF_901001135.1). Taxonomy (NCBI): domain Eukaryota; kingdom Metazoa; phylum Chordata; class Amphibia; order Gymnophiona; family Rhinatrematidae; genus Rhinatrema; species Rhinatrema bivittatum. Next base: position 17,520,841 of record NC_042621.1, read on the forward strand.
ATTGCACATGCAGTCAATACATAGCATAAACTACCATAGCAAGCAAGCAGGAAATGCACGAGATAGTGTATGTTACCTAGTACGCCACCAAGATCAGTAGAGTGAATGGCATAGAAATATTTGTTAAAAAAATAAATAAATAAATAAATAAATAAGCAAGGTAGTTTCCAATAGTGCAAGATTATTCGCCCCATCCTCAAGTATCCCCTAGCCAGTCATGTTTTCAAGCTATGCATGAGATACAAAGCCCGAATGGCTATGTATCTTAAGCTTGCTGGGCAGACTGGATGGACCATTTGGTCCTTTTCAGTCATCATTTCTATGTTTCCATGGCTAAGTGATACTCAAGAACAGGGCTATAAATCCCTGCAATAGTGTAAAATTTGAAATGCAGCTTTCTAACAAGACTACAATTTCCATGAGAAAATCTCCATGTTAGATTATTGGACATATATATATCTTACTGCGATGTCTGCCCATGCATATCACCATTTCAGAAACTTACCTTATATAGAGAACCTCAATACGCTGCCCTTACTAAGCAGAACAATTTTTGCATAGCACAATGATGATCATCATCTTAGTTAAAACTTAGGAAGAACTATTATCCACTTAAAGGTGAATTTTAAAAGCCTGATGCACCGAAATTAGGGGATGGGCGAATATGTTGAGCTGGCATGCAACCAAGTGGATTTTAAAAGCCACCTAGACACATGTGTACATGCTGCTGTGTGCAGAAATAAAAAATTTCCAAAAAGGGGTGCAGTATGGGCGTGGTCTAGGCAGGGCATGGGCATCTGGGATTTAACCATGAAATTTGCACGTAATTTGCACTGGAGCACTGTGGTCCCCTTCCGTATAACTTTACTTCTGATATGGATGGCATGTAAGTTATAAAACAAATAATTCTAGACCGATCATCAGGATTTTAAAAGTTGGAGCTAACAAGGAAAAAGGGAGGATAATAAACCTGGGGGGAGGGGTTTGGAAGTCCTAGCCCTTAACTGGGCGAACTGGGAACGAACTGGGAACACTGGCAATGTTGTACCTTTTAAAATCCTGCCATTTACACAGTAGAAGCAGTATTTGCACACACATCTGCACATCCACTTAAAATTGAGCGTACATAAGCACCCAGTCGGGCTATTTTATACCATGCGAGCATATGTGCGTATGTTATAAAATGGCATTGCCCATGGGTGCGGGTCGACAAACGTGTGTACATGTGTGCCTGTGCGCTGGTTTAAAAGTTACCATCCCTAACATTAGTAACTGTAATCCATTTTTACCGGGGTGCATTTACACTGATTGTAGATCAGAATTTATTCATGATACAATAGAATAATGCAAAAGAGCACAGGTCCACTATCTACATCAACCTGAAAGATTTTTGCATGCTACTGTAAATCAAGTCAAAGTCAAGCTACACATTCATTGTAACTTGCCTCTTATTGTATCCTTTCTGCCAATAAAAGGCTGTCAACATTTCTGCTACTTGGAACCTTGGTGAACGTATTGGGCAGGTTTATTTTAAAACAAATCCGATAATCTTAAGACTCTCAGACATACTGCCCGGCAAGAAAAATATGACAGTTATTAATAGGTTAATCATACTTGACAAAGAAGAAATCAATAGATGCCTGAATATATCCTCCTTGGGACACCTTTACAGCATGTGATATGAAGAGACTGGGGGAAGGGGTCAGCAGTTTCCTCCTGCTTCTTTGGGGTTCCAGCTCAGTTGGCTTGGGATTCAGTGCTCTGATTCTCCATTTGCAACTATTCTGGGATTTTTTTTTTTTCCTCTTATGATATCCTCACCCCACTCCTCTAGTCCCAGCCATTGCAGTGTCAGTCCTCAGCCAGAGACCGCCCACTAAGGGCTCTTTCCAGCTACCCTGCAATCACAAGCACCAAATCCTGCCAGTAGGTGTCACCATTGTGCAATGACTTTGAGTCCCTCCTTCACAGGATCCCTAGCCCCCATCTAGCCTGTGGAGCAGAGGACCTGAACTGGGACTCAAATCCAGTTCTTCACAAAGCAGTGCACAGAAATTACACTGAGCTATTAGGCTAGTCCCAAGAAAACTTTCTTATATACTGTATATATTTTAGCTGATATGACAGTTATCATTATATTAAATCAGAATGAGTATGTACACATACAGGGGTAGATTTTTAAAAGAAGCGCAAGGGCGTACATGTGCACGCACTACAGGGCGCAGGCACATGGACACCCGATTTTATAACATGCGCGCGCAGGTACACGCTTGTTATACAATCATGGGTCAGCGCGCGCAAGAGGGTGCACACCAGTGCATCTTGCGCGCACCGACACCCGCAACCTTCCTCCGTTCCCTCCCAGGCCGCTCCAATTTAGGAGCGGCCTGTGAGGGAACTTCCCTTCCCCCTATATCCTTCCTACCCCTTCCCCTAACCTTCCCACCCCCTAGCCCTATTCTAACCCCCCCTGACCTTTATCCTACCTCTTGCACCGGCAGCCTGCTGGCCCGCGATCCTCCGACACTGCGGCAAATAGCTGGACCGCCCCTTCCCGCCCCTTTTCGAAGCCCCGGGACTTAGATGCATCCCGGGGCTTTACACGCGTTGCCGGGCCTTTATAAACTAGGCCCGGCGTGCGTAACCCCCCCCCCCCCCACGTGCGTAAATCCTATGGATTTTCGCATGTAGGGCTTTGAAAATCTGGCCCACAGTGTGTGTGTGTGTGTGTGTGTGAGTGTGTGAGTGTGTGTGTGTGTGTGACAATCAAGCAAATTAAATAACTCTATGCACTCTGTTTTCAAAAGATTTTGCCCACAAATATAGGCTGGGGGAGAAAACTAAAAAATAAAAATAGGTTTTTGTATGTTTGCATAGCTCACTGTCAGAAAAAAAAATGGAAGTGAGGCAAACTGGGGTCACCTTGTAACCTTGGAAGCAGGTCCTTTCAAAAGAGTGGCCATGCATGCTGAGCAAATGATTGCTGGTAATGTCTGCGCAGCCTTCCTCTGTGTAGGCACTGAGACACAGTCAGAAACAGAATGTTGCTACTGTCTCCTGCTAGAATAAAAAGGACATTGGGAGGATGTTTCTCCAACTCTTTCAAAGGAAAATATCTTTTTTTTTTTTTTAATTTACAAAAAACAACAGGAGGCTTATAATAAAGATAAACTCTTCTATGCTGGTCCTTGCTGAACTGACAACTCTCTCCTAGGTGCATATCTGACCTTATAGCTAATACTCTAAGTCATGTACTTATACAGTATGAGCTGAGCTATGACTAAAAATACCAATCGGCTTCAAAAGTGTGATGGCTCTTTCTTTAAAAATCTGTTAGCATTCTTTCAGCAGAAAGATTAAGTTGTGCTGAAAAATAAATACTCGTAAAGAATTTATTTTGATGGTCATGTACTGTACTTCTCCTGGTGGCATGGTAACCTGCCACTTTACATCTAAATTCATTGCTTTTTCCTGTGCTGGAGGTCTGTATAATACTTCTGCAGGCATAGAATGGCTTTGCCAGAGCAACCCACAGAAATTCAGCTTTTCTCTGCTTTCTTTCACTTTATTTCAGAGGCTACCATTGTGCTGCAAATATAAAGAGCTACTTCTCCCCGTCCCTATTCTCTGCTTTTTCTCTTCTGAAGAGATTACAGCCTGGAATGATCACATCCAAATCCTGGTTTCCTTTTCATCAAGACCAGGTGATTACAAATATTTCTAAGTCTGCTTTTGCCATGTTGGACTCCAAGTCTGTAATCAAACAGAAAATAATGTCCTGCCTCCTAAATCCTTTGGCAACTACGTCTTCTCTACTTTTCCTTGCTGTCACCTGTATTTGTTTTGGGTATTAATTCTTTCAATGCTTACCTTACATAAGAACATAAGACTCGCCATACTGGGTCAGACTGAGGGTCCATCAAGCCCAGTATCACAGGTACCTGGCAGGATCTCAAACAGTAGACAGATCCTATGCTGCTAGTGCCCAGGGATAAGTCATGACTTTCCCCAAGTCTGTTTAATAACAGTTTATGGACTTCTGCAGGAACTTGTCCAGACCTTTTTTAAACCCATGTATGCTAACTGCCTTAATCACATCCTCCTGCAATGTATTCAAGAGCTTAATTGTTCGTTGAGCGAAAATGAATTTTCTCTAATTTGCTGTAAAGCAAATTCATGTCCCCTAGCTTTTGAATTTTCTGAAAGAATAAATATGGTAACTGATTGGCAATTACCCATTCTATTCTACTCATGATTTTATAGGCCTTTGTCGTATCCTACCTCAGCTGCCTCTTCTCCAAGCTGAGCAACCCTAACCTCTTTAGCCTATTCACACAGGAAAGCTTTTCCATCCCCTTTATCATTTTGGGTGCCCTTCTGTGTATCTTTTCCAGTTGAACTGTTTCATTTTGAGATGCGGTGACCAGAATTGCACTCAGTACTCAAGGTGTACTATTACCATGGAGCAATAGAGAAGTGTTACGACATTCTCTGTTTTTATTCTCCATTGCTTTCCTAATTATTTCTAACATTCTGTCTAACCTTACCTGTTTTTATGGGGAAGAGAGTTTTCTTTAGTGTAAATTCTGCTGTAAGTAGAACTTGAAATGATAGCTATGAATCACAGTACCCTTCTTGCATGGATGTAAACTGTCTCTTACGGGTCCCCACCATCAGCAGGCAGAGTGGGCTGAAGCTGGAGGCCACTGGAGCTTCACCTATACCAGACCATGTTCCCGTCGGGTTGAGCCTTCGGGTGCCGGGGTCGGCAGGACTTAGGTGGGCCTCAAGATTAAGTACAAGTAGGAAATGGTTCAGCCTAGAGAAAGCAGCCAGCAGGTGGCATGGTCCTATAGAAACATAGAAACATAGAAATGACGGCAGAAGAAGACCAAATGGCCCATCCAGTCTGCCCAGCAAGCTTCACACATTTTTTCTCATACTTATCTGTTTCTCTTAGCTCTTGGTTCTATTTCCCTTCCACCCCCACCTTTAATGTAGAGAGCAGTGATGGAGCTGCATCCAAGTGAAATATCTAGCTTGATTAGTTAGGGGTAGTAGCTGCCGCAATAAGCAAGCTACACCCATGCTTACTTGTTTTACCCAGACTATGTTATACAGCCCTTATTGGTTGTTTTTTCTTCTCCCCTGTCGTTGAAGCAGAGAGCCATGCTGGATATGCATCGAAAGTGAAGTGAAGTATCAGGCACATTTGGTTTGGGGTAGTAACCGCTGTAACAAGCCAGCTACTCCTTGCTTTGTGATTGTGAATCCTTTTTTTCTTCACCCCTGTCGTTGAAGCTATGCAGGATATGTGTGAAGCATCAGTTTTGTTTTTTTTTGTTTTGTTTTTTTTTTTCCCCTGCCGTTGAAGCAGAGAGCCATGCTGGATATGCATGGAAAGTGAAGTATCAGGCACATTTGGTTTGGGGTAGTAACCACCGTAACAAGCCAGCTACTCCCCGCTTTGTGAGTGCGAACCCTTTTTCTTCTCCCTTGCCGTTGAAGCAGAGAGCTCTGCTGGATGTGTGAAGTATCAGTTATTCTTCTCCCCTGTCGTTGAAGCAGAGAGCTATAGGGATGTGAATCGTTTTAGGACGATTAAAATTATCGTCCGATAATTTTAATATCGTCTTAAACCGTTATGGAACAAAATACAATAGAGATTCTAACGATTTATCGTTATAAATCGTTAGAATGGTGAGCCGGCACACTAAAACCCCCTAAAACCCACCCCCGACCCTTTAAATTAAATCCCCCACCCTCCCGAACCCCCCCCAAATGACTTAAATAACCTGCGGGTCCAGCGGCGGTCCGGAACGGCAGCGGTCCGGAACGGGCTCCTGCTACTGAATCTTGTTGTCTTCGGCCGGCGCCATTTTCCAAAATGGCGCCGAAAAATGGCGGCGGCCATAGACGAACACGATTGGACGGCAGGAGGTCCTTCCGGACCCCCGCTGGACTTTTGGCAAGTCTTGTGGGGGTCAGGAGGCCCCCCCCAAGCTGGCCAAAAGTTCCTGGAGGTCCAGCGGGGCTCAGGGAGCGATTTCCCGCCGCGAATCGTTTTCGTACGGAAAATGGCGCCGGCAGGAGATCGACTGCAGGAGGTCGTTCAGCGAGGGTTCCGGCGCCTCGCTGAACGACCTCCTGCAGTCGATCTCCTGCCAGCGCCATTTTCCGTACGAAAACGATTCGCGGCGGGAAATCGCTCCCTGACCCCCGCTGGACCTCCAGGAACTTTTGGCCAGCTTGGGGGGGGCCTCCTGACCCCCACAAGACTTGCCAAAAGTCCAGCGGGGGTCCGGAAGGACCTCCTGCCGTCCAATCGTGTTCGTCTATGGTCGCCGCCATTTTTCGGCGCCATTTTGGAAAATGGCGCCGGCCGAAGACAACAAGATTCAGTAGCAGGAGCCCGTTCCGGACCGCTGCCGTTCCGGACCGCCGCTGGACCCGCAGGTTATTTAAGTCATTTGGGGGGGGGTTCGGGAGGGTGGGGGATTTAATTTAAAGGGTCGGGGGTGGGTTTTAGGGGGTTTTTAATGTGCCGGTTTTGCGATTTTACGTTTTTTCGATTTTTTACGATTTTTCACGATTTTTCACGATATTTTACCCCCCCAAACGGCAACAATACGATTCCCTCCCCCTCCCAGCCGAAATCGATCGTTAAGACGATCAAGGACACGATTCACATCTCTAGAGAGCTATGCTGTATATGCATTGAAAGTGAAGTATCAGACATATTTGGTTTGGGGTAGTAACCGCCGTAACAAGCCAGCTACTCCCCTCTTTGTGAGTGCAAATCCTTTTTTCCATTTCCTCTTGCTGTTGAAGCTTAGAGCGATGTTGGAGTCACAGTAAGCATGTGTATGTTTATTGAATAAGGGTATTGTGTCCAGGCAGTAGCCATCATTCTGACGAGTCACCCACTCTTCATTGGCGGCCTCTTGACTTTATGGATCCACAGTGTTTATCCTACGCCCCTTTGAAGTCTTTCACAGTTCTGGTCTTCACCACTTCCTCCGGAAGGGCATTCCAGGCATCCACCACCCTCTCCGTGAAGAAATACTTCCTGACATTGGTTCTGAATCTTCCTCCCTGGAGCCTCAAATCGTGACCCCTGGTTCTGCTGATTTTTTTCCTACGGAAAAGGTTTGTCGTTGTTTTTGGATCATTAAAACCTTTCAAGTATCTGAAAGTCTGTATCATATCACCTCTGCTCCTCCTTTCCTCCAGGGTGTACATATTTAGATTCTTCAATCTCTCCTCGTACGTCATCCGATGAAGATCCTCCACCTTCCTGGTCGCCCTTCTCTGTACCGCTTCCATCTTGTCTTTGTCTTTTTGTAGATAAGGTCTCCAGAACTGAACACAGTACTCCAGGTGAGGCATCACCAAGGACCTGTACAAGGGAATACTCACTTCCCTTTTCTTACTCGATATTCCTCTCTATGCAGCCCAGCATTCTTCTGGCTTTTGCTATCGCCTTGTTGCATTGTTTCGCTGTCTTCACATCATTAGACACTATCACCCCAAGGTCCTTCTCCTGCTCCGTGCACATCAGCCTTTCCCCCCCCCCATCGAATACAGTTCATTTGGATTTCCACTCCCCATATGCATGACTTTGCACTTCTTGGCATTGAATCTCAGCTGCCATATCTTCGACCACTCTTCCAGTTTCCTTAGATCCCGTCTCATTCTCTCCACTCCTTCCGGCGTGTCCACTCTGTTGCAGATCTTAGTGTCATCCGCAAAAAGACAAACCTTACCTTCTATCCCGTCCGCAATGTCGCTCACAAAGATATTGAACAGGACCGGTCCCAACACTGATCCTTGCGGTACACCACTTAAAACCGCTCTCTCTTCAGAGAAGGTTCCATTTACCATCACACATTGTCTTCTGTCCGTCAACCAATTTGCAATCCAGGTCACCACCTCGGCACTCACTCCCAAGCTTCTCGTTTTATTCACCAGTCTCCTGTGCGGAACCGTATCAAAAGCTTTGCTGAAATCCAAGTATATGATATCGAGCGTTCTTCCTCGATCCAATTCCTTGGTTACCCAGTCAAAAAAGTCAATCAGATTAGTCTGACAGGATCTTCCCCTGGTGAATCCATGCTGCCTCTGGTCCATCAATTCTCCAGACTGTAGATAGTTCACTATTCTCTCTTTCAGCAGTGACTCCATTACTTTTCCCACCACCGAAGTGAGGCTAAACGGTCTGTAGTTGCCTGCCTCCTCCCTGTTCCCACTCTTGTGAAGCGGGACCACCACCGCTCTTCTCCAATCACTCGGCACCACTCCCGTTTCTAGGGATCTATTGAACAGGTAACACAGCGGACCCACCAGAACATCTCTGAGCTCCCTCAATATCCTTGGATGAATCCCATCAGGCCCCATGGCTTTGTCCACTTTCAGGTTCTTTAGTTCTTCCCACACATTTTCTACTGTAAAAGGATTTTCATCTATTCCACTTCCCTCCAGTTTCTTGTTGTGTAGAGATGGTCCTTCTCCAGGGTCTTCTTTAGTGAACACAGAGCTGAAGTATTTGTTTAATATTTCTGCCATTTCATCGTCTCTCTCCACACATTGATCATTACCACCTTTCAATTTCACTATACCACTTTGGACCTTTCTCTTTGGTCCTATCCCAGATGTGGAACAGGAACTCAAGCACCAAGGGACAAGAAGGAACTGAAGGTACCCTAGCAAAAGAAGACTGAAGTCTTAATAGTCCGTGTCCAGAGGATAGGGACAGAGGCGTCACTGTCAAGCTTGAATGGAAGCTGGCAGCACTTGGAAGGTGTAGCACGCGACGTGGAACTCTGGACTCAAGAAAGTCTGAGGCAAAGTCGTTCGTAGCAATGGTCAAGGCACGAAGAAGGCAGGTGTGGTCATACAAAGCAAAGGTCAAGGCCAGACATAGAAATGGTCAAGCTTGGAGAAGGCAGGCAAGGTCAGGCGTAGCAGAGGTCAGGCTTGGAGAAGGCAGGTGTGGTCAGACGTAGCAGAGGTCAGGCTTGGAGAAGGCAGGCGAGGTCAGGCATGGCAGAGGTCAGGCTTGGAGAAGGCAGGTGAGATCAGGTGTAGCAGAGGTCAGAACCAGGTAGTTGATCCAATAGACAGACGAGATGAACACAAGGAACAGGAACCAGGAATCACAGGAACAAGACAAGCGCAAAGAAACTAGAACTCGGAAACCAGAACAGGAGTCCAAGGCGACCTGTTGCAAAGGCAACACTGAGGAGCGCTGCCCGAGCTTTTATATGTTGAGGGAACTGATGTCAACATCCAGGTCTGCGGTCAGGTTCCCGCCGTGGCCCTTCAAAGGTTTCACTGGTGCTCACGTGTGCTCCTAGGGAGGGGTGCGGCGTCTCTTCGTGAACCCCGCGGAGAGGCCCGATGGATGGAGGCATCCTGGCTGGAGGTCCCAGGAAGTGGAGCAGGGCCAGAGGGAGCTGGTGGAAGTCTGAGGTCTGGACTGGCGGCCCACCACTGCCAGCAACGAGGAGCTGGAGTCTGAAGCTTGTGTAGAGAGGTGAGAGGGCCACACCGTGGGGCTGCCTCGGGCGGTGAGCATAACACAGATAACACTGGAGAAGTTTCTCAACCTGCTTTTGAATCTTCATTAGCTCATCATTTGGTAGGTCATTTGTACCTTGCACTAGGTGTACAATGTTATCCAGTTAACTTCTGCTTTCTGCTCATCCCTGCAAACTGAGGGACCTTCCAATGGTTCCTGCCAAACTTTATGGAGTCACTTATCAGAATTATTTTTGTTTGTTTCCTTTGGGGTGCCTTTGTCATCTCTTATAAGGTCTGTAGAACAGCAGACTTTCTCTGTTCTAAGTGCCCCAAGGTTGCTTTGACACCACAAATATGACATTACATATTCTTGGAGGAGCAGGATACAGCATGTGCCTACGATTTGCAGTCCAAGTTCTCAGTGAACCTGATATAATTTGAAATATCTTTCGTTTTGGAGGATTCTGTGCTAGGGATGTGCAGAGCAAAATTTTATGTTCATATTTTTTATGTCCGAAAGGGGGTCCCACTTGCGGCCAATATGGACATAAAAAAAATCCAATGAGTTGGGTATATGTACATATGTGCAAAAAAAAATTTAAACCCCCTCACCCTCCTTAATCCCCCCCCCAGACTTACCACAACTCCCTGGTGATCGAGCGAGGAGTGAGGACGTCATTTCTGCAATCCTTGGCGAGAAGCATGTGACGTCGGTGGCACGTCGAGTGACGCGGCGTCACGTGATTCCCGGCAAGTTCGCGCCGGACGGCTCGTTCGGCCCAAAAAGAACTTTTGGCCAGCTTGGGGGGGCCTCCTGACCCCCCCAAGCTGGCCAAAAGTTCTTTTTGGGCCGAACGAGCCGTCCGGCGCGAACGAGCCGTGAATCACGTGCCGCCGGCGTCACTCGACGTGCCGCCGACGTCACATGCTTCTCGCCAAGGATTGCAGAAATGGCGTCCTCACTCCTCGCTCCATCACCAGGGAGTTGTGGTAAGTCGGGGGGGGGGGGGGATTAAGGAGGGTGAGGGGGTTTATATTTTTATTTTGGCTCAACAATCGCGATTTCCCACATATCGAACATATCTATGTTCGATATGTGGGAAATCCGATCGTTTATGTCGAATCAATTTTTTAAGTAAAAAAAAAATATGAGTTGCGTTTTACTAATGCGGTCAATCCGAATGCACACCCCTATTCTGTGCCAGCAGGGCTGGATAGAGCAGTCCCTGGGTTGTTCTTCTAACAAACTGTAGCTCTGCCCTGTCTAGTAATTTTCATCTTTAAGTCAGACAGCTGAGCACACACAGCGCACGTCTCTCTCCACAAGGTCTCTTCAATGACCGACTAATGGGTTTGTAGTTTCTCATCTTAATATGAGGACTGGGTGGGCAAATGTGCTTCTCCAGTAATAACTTTACAGAATAACTTTTCATCCATCTCTTTGTAATCCCTAATGCCATATCACAATTGATATTATCTATTTAAACCTGGAATATGATTAACCTTTGACATAATCTTCACTCACAATCCCCATAATGTATCAAGCCATCATTTTAAGGTATTAAACAGTGGTTTACTCTGGCTTTGATAACTCTTCCTTGAGAAGGTAATATTCAGTCTGCATCAGGGGCTTTGACAAACGTTTGCCTGAATTTTCGTAGAGAACATAAACATTGAGATCCACTTGGAAAATGTACAGGATCGGCTGTTCCACATGAGGACTTTCACAATCCCCTTCTTGGAGCAGATGTAAATCCTTTCGCCTTCTCAACTCTGCCCTTCCCTGATATGTGCAAAATCACGCTTCTCACATACTTTTACAAGCACAACCTAGGGTTGATTATCAAAGCTTCATTCTTTGCATAAAACAGGGTTTTATGTGCCTAAAATGCTTTGCACATCAAGACCTTAATATTTTTTAGTTCTAACTTGCTTGAGAGAAAGAACATCCGGAACAAAATAGTTCCAGGTTCAAAACTGCGAACAGTTATGGTGCTTATTGAAAAATATTTTGCCTTAAAATGATAAAACAGTAATATTCTAATACTATAGATTCAAGCAGGCTTAGAATAGATGAATATTCGTAATTAACTATTCTCCTTTACTAAGACTTTCTGCAGATGAGTTAGAGCACCCATATCTGATATGAAACAGCTGCATCATTAGATTCAGTTATTGACACTAATGAAGGATGATTTATTAATTTAGAAAGGTTTCATGTACTGCCATAATAGGACACTGGTATGGAATGGGATATTAGCAGCAAACTGTAGCCCGTACATTTCTTTTAGATAAAACAATCTTTGCAGTCTTGGATTTATGTATTTCCGTCTAGGTATATGTGTCTAGGAGCCACAGCCGGACTTATCTCTCAGATTGTTAGAGAGATTTTACAATATCTGAATCTAGAGGAAATACATTCTAATCAAAGAATTTCTTGTATATACATAATCAGGGCATGATACAAGTTGTTTCATATCCCTACGCAAAGGTAGGGATATGAAACCTGATAATTTATCATCTAAATTCATAATAAGCAATATATTTCAAAAATGCTAAATCATTGATACAATTCTAGGCATTACTATATCGGTCATGATTCCAATAGAAAAATACAATAGAAAATGTCAATATAACAATTTAAGGATAAGAAAAGTATCATCTCACTATCATGGATGAAAATCATGGATAAATCAAGTCTAATTTTTATATGCATAAAAATTATATATTAAAATATTGTATATCAGATGGACCTACACCTATGATTATGGATAAGGCAAATAAAGGTGTTTCACAAGGAGTGCCTAGTATGATGGTCTTAGGTATATAAAAAGATTTGCATTTTTGGAAGAATTCCTGAATCCAAAGGAAATATTTCATGCTATAAAACTGGATTTTGGAGATGCTAATCCCATTCCTCTATAAAGCTTTAAGACTAGCTAAATGTGTCATACTTGTGCAGAAAAAAAACTATTAATTCTGAATCGAACAAGTTGGATAAAGATGATGTTATCTTACAAGACAAAATATCCCCATCTACAATGGCAAATTGGGAAACAAACATTTTATTTAACTCACTGAGCATAGTTTATATAATCATTTATTCATTCATTCATGATTCTAGACTGCTTTCCTTGTCCAAGATTTGTCCAAGGTGGGCAACAAAATTAACATAACGATGTCAATAAAAATAATTAAGAATAAGGCAATAATATAATCAATTATTGGATTTCCACATTTCTTTAATCATTCTAGAATGAATATTTTTGCCAACTAGATGGAAGCTTGAGTGCCAACTACCTACTATATTAAAATGACATTGAAATCACAAAATAATGGGAAAAAAAAACCCCAGTAGGATCAGTCAGTAAAGGAGGGGCTAGACTATGGAGAGCTTTAAACATCAAAAGGAGGACTTTAAATTTCACCTACCAGGCTTTTGGAAGCCAGTGAAGGCTAGCTATAATCAGAGAAATATGATAACGCATTCTGGTACTTGAAATGAGACGTGTTGCACAATTCTGTATAAGTGGGTTTAGCTGTAAATAGGCATCAGGGAGCCCCAAGAATAGAACATTGCAGTAGTCCCGTGAAGACAGAATAAATGATTGAGTTACAGTATGAAAATCTGAATGAAATAAGGACTAGGAGGGCTTTAGATAATGCAGTAGCCACAGCTTGTAGTATGATGAATGGACTAAAGAATCAATATGGGATTGCATGGAAAAGACGAGTCTATTAATACCAAACATATCAAACTGCTTGTTTTATGAACTTAAGCAAACCCAAGTTTAGACTGAATTTGGAAGATAGAAAGCATGGGTTGATGCTTCCAGTAGAAACACATGACAAACAAACCAAATAGATGTTTGGAGTTTAAAACCTATAGAGGATAACCTTCAAACAACTGCATGTGGTGGCATATACTCATGTATGCGGCAGCACATAGATATACTATTTTCATTTTTAACACGTGCATTTTATAAAACGTGTATGTCTACCCTGCAATATACGTGCTTATATTGGCTTTCGCACAAATTCATGCAATGCATTGAAACCACATAGATCAATGCACTGAAAATGCATACTTTACTCACCTATTTAAAAAATGTATAAGATGAATTTTAAAAGCCCTACGAGTGCCAAAGCCGGGAGATATGTGTTTGTCTCCGGCCAGCTTGCACCATACAGATTTTAAGAAGAGTGAGAGTACATGCGTATCTCTTGGTACATACAGAAATTGAAAAAGGCAAAAAAGGGGTGGGGTCTGGGCAGGACATAGACAGTCCACATCTGTAACATGAAGTCTGCTCATAAGTACTTACAAGCACATGATGGGGGCCCCTACTGCATAACTTTACTTCTGCTATGGATGGCATGTAAGTTTAAAAAAAAACAAAAAACGGAGCTAGTCAGTGGGGTTTGAAGGATTGGGGCTAATAGGGTAAAAGGAAGGCTATCTAACTAGAGCAGTTAGAAAGTCCCATCCTTCACCGGGGCAAACTGGGAACGAACTGGGGAAACGAGTATTTGCATCAATGTGCATGCCTAGCAAAATCCCCTCACTTACGTGGTAGAGGCAGCGTTTGCCTGCATATGCATGTGGCCATATAAAATTGCAGGCACATGTACACCTGCACTGCCAGTTTTATAACATACGCGCATATAAGCACACATGGTATACAATGGCCATGTTTATTAGCACGAGCCGACATGCGTGCATACATGTGCACCCGCACGGCTGTTTAAAAGTTACCGTGCCTGTGTACGTATTTTATGTGTGAAAGTAAAGTAGACTTACCTGCGCAAGTTGGAGTATTTTATAACATGAGAGGCACATTGATGAAATTAGAGTTTCACCAATTAATCTACCAATTTGCCCAGTTCTTCTGCAGCCCATCGACCCTCCTGAATCTTCAGCATGAATTCCACCCCCCCCCCAGTTAACCCAGACCTCCCACCCAGTCAGTACTGTACAATAAACACAATTAATATCACTATTTGATATCACTTCCGCCAGATAATTAGCAGATGTAAAAATATGTGAATGAGTTGGAAAATGACCTGTGTGCCTTTTAAAATAGCAACTTACATGTGCAACTGTTGGCCCCGTCCAGGAACGTCCCTTTTTTTATACTTGTAGATGTGTGTGCAAAAGCGAAAATGGGCATGCATGTTTGACTTTTTTAAAATAGGGAATACATGAGTATATTTTTATGCGTGTAACATTCCGAAAATTCTCTTTATAGAATTGAAGACCAGCACAGTACTTGACTTTAAGCAAGGAGGAATGCTGGCTCACTACAGTGTTAATACTTATTTCTATGGTGTTACTGGCAATAGGGTGTTAGATGATCAATTCTACCCACTACTTTCCCCCCTTCAAAGGGGGACGCTGGTTAATAGCAGCCTAATCACAACCAAGATCAAACCAGTTATTATGGCATAGACCAAGAGTTGTATATACACTACTTACCTGTCAGCTGAGTATATGGAAGATGAAAAAGGATTTTTCATTTTGTTCTTTTTCTTGATGGCTAGCATGTCCATTTGCTTTCTTCCCTCATCGTTTGAGCAGGTAGGAGTATAAATGTCCTGACACTTTAAACAAAATCACTATGCCCACAGTTAAGAATTTAGCCCTTCAAAAAACGAAACAAAACAAAAAAAAAAAAGCCCTTGTTTCTATGCGTTTGTTAACCCAGCTGTGTCTTTCCTCATCCTCTACAGCAGTTCAACCTGCTTTGGATCTATAGAACCAGTAAAATAGAAACCTAGTTTTCTGGGAAGATTATAGAATATAAAAAATAATACAGACGCAGTAGCTGGCAACTGCATAAAATGGTATAATTGCTGCTTTACCTGCAATAGAACTAATAAAGCAGCTGGGTTCAGAATAGTTAGAAAGGTTTAATGCCTATGAATCGAAGCAGACAAACTCGATTTTCATACCTTATAAACACTCAGGGGAAGATTTTTAAAGTTATGCGCGGGCATAGATTTGTTCGTGCAACCCGGCGCAAACAAATCTACGCCTGATTTTAAAACATGCGTGCGGTAGCGGTAGGGCGCCCAATTTCTAAAATCCAGGGTCGGCGCGCGCAGGGGGGTGCACAATTGTGCAGCCTGCGCGTGCCGAGCCGAGCAGCCTGCCTCCGTTCCCTCCGAGGCCGCTCCGAAATCGAAGCGGCCTCGGAGGGAACTTTTTTTTCGCCCCCCCCTCACACTTCCACTCCCTTCCCCTAGCTAACCCACCCCCAGCTAAATACCCCCTTACCGTTGTTCAGAAAGTTACGCCTGCCCGAGTTTCATGCCCCTGGAATGCCCCAGGCCAGCACCATGCCCATGGCCCCCGGAACGCCCCCGGATGCCGTGCTGCTCCCGACATGCCCCCCAAGCAAAGCCCTGGGGCTTTCCGCGCTGGCGGCCTATGCAACATAGGCGTGCCGGCACGCAAGTCCCCTGTGCGCGTAAATCCGGCTGGATTTACGAGCGCGGGGCTTTAAAAATCTGCCCCTCAGTCACACAGGAAAGCCAGTTCATGTGCAAGCACCTGAGATAATAAAAGGACGCGTGCTGCATGCTCACTAGCAAGGCCGGAAAGGGTTTTCTTTTCACATTGCAAAGAATGCTAAAAGTACACAATTATTTTGGGGGTGGGGTCATGCCAAGTAAAAAAAAATATATATATATATCTCGAAGAGTGAGGCAAGCTGTGAGCCTCTCATGATAGAAAAGCTCAAGTGTTGATCAATCAGTTCCAAGCCTTTAAGCTAGAGGAAGTGTAAGGTTTCAGCGAGTTTAGAAAGCTGCAGCAACTATTTTTCTTTCTTTCTTTCTTTCTTTATTTATTTGAAGAGTTTTATATACCATTATTCGGAAAGCCATCATAACGGTTTACAAAGAGAATAAATTTTAAGAAAGAGGTTTTTAGATATTAAAAAAAAAACATGTTGTAATTACAATAATGATAAACATAATCAAGTAAGTCTCTGCAGATATAAGGTTGAATGTGGAGGGAGGTTAGTAATGTTGAGAATTAAGGTTATGAGTTCATTTAGCAGAATATTGGGGACTTTGCTATTTTTACGCTGCCTTCAAGTTGGCAAAAAGTCAAGCGGAAGAGAGGATTGCCAAGGAGATAAAAAATGGTGACAAAACATTTTTCAGATACATCAGCGAAAAGAGAAAAGTCCATAGTGGTATAGTGAAATTGAAAGGTGGAAATGATCAATGTGTGGAGAGAGACGAAGAAATGGCAGAAATATTAAATGAATACTTCAGCTCTGTATTCACTAAAGAAGACCCTGGAGAAGGACCATTTCTACACAAGAAGCTGGAGGGTAGTGGAATAGATGAAAATCATTTTACAGTAGAAAATGCATGGGAAGAGCTAAAGAATCTGAAAGTGGACAAAGCCATGGGGCCTGATGGGATTCATCCAAGGATTCTGAGGGAGCTCAGAGATGTGCTGGCGGGTCCGCTGTGTGACCTGTTCAATAGATCCCTAGAAACGGGAGTGGTGCCGAGTGATTGGAGAAGAGCTGTGGTGGTCCCGCTTCACAAGAGTGGGAACAGAGAAGAGGCTGGTAACTACAGACCGGTTAGCCTCACTTCGGTGGTGGGAAAAGTAATGGAGTCACTGTTGAAAGAGAGAATAGTGAAATATCTACAGTCCGGAGAATTGATGGACCAGAGGCAGCATGGATTCACCAGGGGAAGATCCTGTCAGACAAATCTGATTGACTTTTTCGACTGGGTAACCAAGGAATTGGATCAAGGAAGAGCGCTAGATGTCATCTACTTGGATTTCAGCAAAGCTTTTGATACGGTTCCGCACAGGAGACTGGTGAATAAAACAAAAAGCTTGGGAGTGAGTGCCGAAGTGGTGACCTGGATTGCAAACTGGTTGACGGACAGAAGACAATGCGTGATGGTAAATGGAACTTTCTCTGAAGAGAGAGCGGTTTTAAGTGGTGTACCGCAAGGATCGGTGTTGGGACCGGTCCTGTTCAATATCTTTGTGAGCGACATTGCGGACGGGATAGAAGGTAAGGTTTGTCTTTTTGCGGACGACACTAAGATCTGCAACAGAGTGGACACGCCGGAAGGAGTGGAGAGAATGAGACGGGATTTAAGGAAGCTGGAAGAGTGGTCGAAGATATGGCAGCTGAGATTCAATGCCAAGAAGTGCAAAGTCATGCATTTGGGGAGTGGAAATCCGAATGAACTGTATTCGATGGGGGGGGAAAGGCTGATGTGCACGGAGCAGGAGAGAGACCTTGGGGTGATAGTGTCTAATGATATGAAGTCGGCGAAACAATGCGACAAGGCGATTGCAAAAGCCAGAAGAATGCTGGGATGCATAGAGAGAGGAATATCGAGTAAGAAAAGGGAAGTGATAATCCCCTTGTACAGGTCCTTGGTGAGGCCTCACCTGGAGTACTGTGTTCAGTTCTGGAGACCGTATCTACAAAGAGACAAGGACAAGTTGGAGGCGGTACAGAGAAGGGCGACCAGGAAGGTGGAGGGTCTTCATCGGTTGACATACGAGGAGAGATTGAAGAATCTAAATATGTACACCCTGGAGGAAAGGAGGAGCAGGGGTGATATGATTCAAACTTTCAGATACTTGAAAAACTTTAACGATCCAA